>NC_053027.1:373312249-373333790 GCF_003073215.2 Triticum urartu | reverse complement strand
AAAAGGACTAAGGATATGTTTCTCGTTTATGGAGGTGACGAAGAGCTAGTCGTAAAGGGTTACGTCGATGCTAGCTTCGACACAGATCTGGATGACTCTAGGTCACAAACCGGATACGTGTATATTTTGAATGGTGGGGCAGTAAGCTGGTGCAGTTGCAAGCAAAGCGTTGTGGCAGGAACTACATGTGAAGCGGAGTACATGGCAGCCTCGGAGGCAGCACAAGAAGCAGTCTGGGTGAAGGAGTTCAACCGACCTAGGAGTCATACCCAATGCGTCGGGCCCGATGACTCTCTTCTGTGACAACACTGGAGCTATTTCCCTTGCCAAGGAGCCCAGGTTTCACAGGAAGACTAGGCATATCTGTAAGTGCATCTAGTGCCACCCCTAGTTGGTTTTGGAGTATTGACGACAAACCTAGTTGAGGGACTAATGTCTTTGTGAGAATTGCAGGATAACACAGGTAGAAGTCCCTCATTGATTCGGTTTTCCTACTAGAGATGACCCCTAAAATTGTATGAAGACATTGAAGTCAAAGGTGGTATATGAAGATATTCACATTGAAGACTATGACAAGAGAAGACATCGCATGAAGCCTATGGAGCTCGAAGACTTAGATCTTTCGTAGTTCTTTTTCTTCCTCTTTGTTGAGTCATAGGAACCACCATACTGTTAGGTGGGGTCCAAGAGAACCAGTCAGAATGACTGAAGTGATGCTTAAACAAAACTTATGTCTTCGGGTGAAGACTTTGAGAGTGAATCTTGTCCAGAGTCGGACAAGTCAGCTTTGCTTGTAGCCCAAGTAAAGTTGCCATGTGAGTTTGAAATCTGACCGTTGGAACACGTGTCAGTTCCTTAGTGACCCAGGGTCATTTCGGACAAATCAGGTCGGGTTGCCAAGTGGCTATAAATAGCCCACCCCCTACAACCATAAATGGTTGGCTGCTCAGATTCAGAGTATGGCTTTTGTTGTTTGAGAGCAACCCACCTCGAAGCCTTTGAGAGAGAATTCCTTGCGAGGATAAAGCCCTAACCTCCCAGAGCCAAAGAGAATTAGGCATCACTTAAGTCTTCTTGTCTGTGTGATCTGAAGACTTATTACACTTGAGGACTGTGCATCCTCCAGCCGGTTAGGCATCGCGTTCTGAGCATCCAAGAGACATTGTGGATTGCCGGTGAATGAAGTCTGTGAAGGTTTGGGAGTCTACCTTGAAGACTTACCAGAGTGATTGGGCGAGGTCTGTGTGACCTTAGCTCAAGGGGAATACGGTGAGGACTAGGTGTCCTGAGCTGCGTGTTCAGGACTGGGTGTCCAGGACTGTGTGTCCTAAGGTTTAAATATCTAGCCGCCCTACCAAGACGTACAGTTGTCACAGCAACTGGAACTGGTCCAACAAATCATTGTCTTCAATGAGTCACTGGTTTCATCTTCCCTTCCCTTTACTTACTGTTACTCCTTGTGAAGTCATTGTATGATTGCACTATCTTTTATCTTCACTGAGTGACTGCGTTTTCTGTTTGGCTTCATAATATCTTCCTACCTGATCCTTACTACATTGCTGCTATTAGTCATTGTGCTTTCACTCCATTGAATACTTGACTATGGCTTGCCTAGTGTAGTCTACCTTCCGCTGCAGGGTAATAGGTTTATTTCTATCGTTTGTCTTCATAACTTCCATGTTTTGAAGACTTTCATAAAAATCGCCTATTCACCCCCCCTCTAGTCGATATAACGCACTTTCAATTGGTATCAGAGCAAGGTGCTCCCTTGTTCTGTGTGATTCGGTTTAACCACCTGGAGTGTTAGCTATGTCGACTGCAGGGATAATTAAAGTCTCCGCTGCATGCCCCGTCTTCGATGGAACTGAATACCCCTACTGGAAGAATAAGATGCGCATGCATCTTGAAGCCATTGACGTCGACCTATGGTATGTCGTCAAGAACGGCGTTCCCAAGGCTGGAGAAGGTGTCACTGCTGCTGATGTCAAGAAGTTCGTTCAACTGGACTCTACTGCCAAGAATATCATCTGTGGTCATCTGACCAAAGGACAGTATGGCCGTGTGAGTGCTTTGGAAACATCTAAGCTAGTCTGGGACTGGCTCTCCAAGGTCAATGAAGGCGTCTCAACCCAGAGAGATCAGAGAATCAGTGGCCTTCGCAACCTCTTCAACCGCTTCAAGCGAAATGACAATGAGAATGTCCAGCTCACATTTGACCGACTCACTGACATCACAAATGAGCTTCAAGCCCTCGGCGCTACTGAGATCACCAAGCATGAAGTCGTCAAGACACTACTGAGATCACTTGATAGTTCGTTTGACACCCTAGCCATGATGATTCAAGAACGTCCTGATTTCAAGACACTCGATCCGTCTGACATACTTGAGAGGCTCAACACACATAAGTTTCAGCTTTCTGAGAAAACAGATATCTACGGTCCAAACTATGGGCGAAGTCGTGCTTTGAAGGCAAAAGCTGTCTCCTCAACTGAAGAAGAATCTGACAGCAGTTTGGATGATCCTGAAGACATTGGAAGGGAACTTGCTATGCTTGTGAAGAAGTTCCAAAAATTCACCAAGAAGAAAGGTTTCAGAAAGTCTTCCCGATCAAGCTCAAGGAATGATGAAGCTTCTGCTCACGACTACAAGAAGAAAACATGTCACAAGTGCAAGAAAACTGGACACTTCATCTCTGAGTGTCCACAATGGGACAATGAGAACAGAAGGAAGAAGAAGAGCAAGGAATATGATTCTGACGACAAGAAGAAGAAGAAATACTCAAAGTCTTCTTCCAAGTCTTCCTCAAAGTCTTCATCACACAAGAAGAGCTCATCTGGCAAGGCACGTGCATTTGTTGGCAAGGAAATGGATTCAGAGGAGGAGTCCGCTTCTGAGGAGGCGGAGGTGGAGTCTGAGGAGGAGTCCGATTCAGGCGTCGCAAGTCTGGCTACAGCATACATTGCCAAGTCCATCTTCAACACTGAAGTGAATGACGTCATCACCGACACCGATGCAAATGACAAGGACTACTCCGCTTCTACTACTGCTTCATGGCACGCGGTGCCAAGGTAAACACACGCACTACTCACTATCAAACATCTAGTGATGATGACTCTGACTGTGGTTCAAAACCCAGCTACAAAACACTTGCTAAAATTGCAATTGAACAACAGAAAGCTATGGAACATATTCAAAAACTGTTAGACAGAAGCGATGATCTGTTAGGTGCTGAAATGACTCGATCTAAGTCCTTAATTGAAGAGATAAAAATTCTTCACGTTAAGTATGATGAACTTGAAAGTCGTCATGAAACGCTCTCAACAACTCATGAAAAGCTTTCCTATGATTATCTTCAAAGGAAGCAAGATCTTGAGAAATTGAGAGCGGCTCATGAAGATCTTCAAAAGGAAAACGAGTCACTTCGCGCCGAACAGATCAGCTCCGCTCAGGAAGGATTTGAACCACCATGTCTTAAATGCATTGAGCGTGATAATGCTACTACTGTTGCTGAATGTTCTACTGCCGTTACTGTTGCAATATCTTCAACTGTTGATGTGAGAACTAACCCCTCTGCTGAGGATTCCACTGCTATTGCTGATGAGAATGCTAGGTTGAAGACATTGCTTGAAACAGGGATGTACAAAAGTCTTAAAGGGCATCAGACACTATGTGATGTCCTCAAAAAGCAGATCTTGAACCGAAACCCGAGGAAAGAGGGTGTTGGGTTCGTAAGGAAAATGAATGCTGATGGCTCTTGCTGGAAACCTGAGCAGTACCCCAAAACCACATGGGTTGATGCAAAGGAATTTTCAGCAGATCCATCCACTCTATCTGGGTTCACTTGTGCAAACCCCATTGTCATTGATGAATCCTTTGATGCAAACTATAAACTGTTTAAGAATCAGAATGGTGAAGTGTTTGCCAGGTACATTGGTACTAACTGCAGGAATGGGCCGCCTATGAAGAAGATCTGGGTTCCGAAAAAGTGTCTGGAGAATATTCCTGTGAATGTCATCATGACACCTCACGTGAAGAAGACAAACCTCAGACCAAAGGCTTCATACGGTCCAAAGGCTTCATACAGACAGAAGACTCACCTGAGTCGCACTAACACAAATGTTTTGTAGGGAAACCATACTCAGGCCTATGAATATGAGAGCGGTTCATCAAACCGCCACGTTCATAAGACCAAGAACTATTCTTCTTAGACTTATTGCTTCTAAGCCACCCTTGAAGATGTGGGTGGCTAAGAAAGCTTAACTCTCTTTTGCAGGGAAAGGTCTCCAGCAGAAAACCAAAATCATCTGACGCTATTGCTGGGGACCTTAAACATCTTGTAGGGCGCAAGATCAAATGCCCGAATGGTCTTACTATGTACTTCGTTCCTGAATCGCTTGCTACTCTCCCTATTAGTCCTAATCTGGATCTAAGCTTTCATAACCCACTGGTTCGTCAAATGTTTTTGCTTCACAATTCTCTTCGTGAAGCCTATCCACCTAACTGCACTGTAGGGTACGACACCAGCGTCTTCAGAATGGATTATTGATAGTGGGTGTACAAATCACATGACTGGCAAAAGAAGCCTTCTTATGGACTCAACCTTACGTCCATCTGACAAGAGCCACATCACATTTGCTGACACTGGTAAAAGTAAGGTATTGGGTCTAGGTAGAGTTGCAATCTCAAGGGATCAACACATGGATAAAGTCATGCTTGTTGAATCCCTTGGCTTCAACTTAATGTCTGTCTCAATGCTTTCTGATTTAAACATGATCGTAATATTTGGAAAATATCATTGCCTTGTTCTAATGGAATCTGACAAGTCTCTAGTATTTGAAGGGTATCGAAAAGATGATTTGTACGTGGTAGATTTCTCAGAAGGACCACAGCTTGTCGTATGTCTTCTAGCTAAAGCTTCAGAATGCTGGCTCTGGCATCGGAGGCTTGGGCATGCTGGCATGAGGAACCTCCACACCCTGGCAAAGAAGAAACATGTCATAGGCATCGAGGGCGTCAAGTTCAAGAAAGATCACTTATGCGGTGCCCGTGAGGCAGGAAAAATGACGAGGGCCAAACATCCCTCGAAGACAATCATGACTACTACTCGACCCTTCGAACTGCTTCACATGGATCTTTTCGGTCCCACTCATTACTCAACTCTTACTACTACTGCTTGTCTCTATGGCTTTGTCATTGTTGATGATTATTCTAGATATACTTGGGTGCACATAATCCTTTACAAGACTGAAGTGCAGGATGTCTTCAGACGCTTCGCCAATCGAGCAATGAACAACTATGGCACCAAGATAAAGCATATCAGAAGTGACAATGGCACTGAATTCAAGAACACCGGCCTTGATACATATCTTGATACCTTGGGCATCACACATGAATTCTCAGCCCCGTACACGCCACAGCAGAATGGCGTCGTCGAACGCAAGAACAGAACACTCGTTGAGATGGCCAGAACGATGCTAGATGAATACAAGACTCCAAGAAAATTCTGGCCTGAAGCCATTGATACTGCATGCCATACAATCAATCGTGTTTATCTTCACAAGCTTCTTAACAAGACATCTTATGAGCTCCTTACTGGCAAGAAGCCAAATGTCAATTACTTCAGAGTATTTGGCGCCAGGTGCTGGATCAAGGACCCACATCACACCTCAAAGTTTGCACCAAAAGCACATGAGGGTTTTATGCTTGGATATGGAAAGGATTCGCACTCCTACAGAGTCTTCAATCTCTTTCATTATAAAGTGGTTGAAACAGTGGATGTGCGGTTCGATGAGACCAACGGTTCACAAAGAGAGCACCTGCCAAATGTGCTAGATGAAGTTCCATCTAGTGAATCAATCAAGCTAATGGGAACTGGAGAAATTATACCTTCTGAAGCTCATCCTGAAGAAGAACTTATCATCTCAGCACCTGATCAACCTGAAGACAATGCTCAGCCTGAAGACATTCCCTCTAACAACAACAATGATCAGCAAGAGCAAAATCTTCGCCCTGTACACCTGGTCCACTCACTCATTCAAGGGCAACTCAGCTAGCAAATTTCTGTGGGCACTTCGCATTCGTCTCAATAACAGAACCCAAGAAAGTTGAAGAAGCCTTCATGGAACCTGAATGGATTCAAGCTATGCAAGAAGAGCTTCAACAGTTTGAGCTTAATAATGTATGGGAACTGGTTAAGCGTCCCGATCAGCGGAAGCACAACATAATAGGCACAAAATGGATATACCGCAACAAACAACATGAGCACGGTCAAGTTGTCAGAAACAAAGCTCGTCTCGTTGCTCAAGGATATACTCAAGTGGAAGGCATTGACTTCGATGAAACATTTGCTCCTGTGGCTAGACTTGAAGCCATACGCATACTGCTGGCCTATGCAAATCATCACAACATACTTCTTTATCAAATGGATGTGAAGAGCGCCTTTCTCAATGGCAAGATTGAAGAAGAAGTGTATGTTGCACAACCACCTGGCTTTGAAGATCCAAAACATCCTGATATGGTATACAAGCTCAACAAGGCACTGTATGGCCTCAAACAAGCCCCTCGGGCCTGGTATGACACACTCAAATACTTTCTGAAGAGCAAAGGCTTCATACCTGGTTCCCTCGACCCCACTCTCTTCACGAAGACATATGATGGTGAACTGTTTGTGTGCCAAATATATGTGGATGACATTATCTTCGGGTGCACCAATCAGAAGTACAGTGAAGAGTTTGGATTTATGATGCATGAGCAATATCAAATGTCTATGATGGGAGAGCTGAAGTTCTTTCTCGGTCTTCAAATACGACAGCAACACAACGGCATCTTCATATCTCAAGAGAAGTATCTCAAAGATTGCCTGAAGAAGTTCAGTATGCAAGACTGCAAAGGCTTCACGACGCCAATGCCAGCCAAGCATCATCTGGGTCCTGACGACAATGGTAAAGAGTTCAATAAAAAGGTATACCGCTCCATGATTTGTTCTTTACTTTATCTATGTGCATCTAGGCCAGATATTATGCTTAGTGTTTGCATGTGTGCTCGATTCCAAGCGGCACCAAAGGAGTCACATCACTTAGCTGTGAAGCGAATTCTTCGATATTTGGCTCACACCCCAACTCTAGGATTATGGTATCCAAAGGGCTCAGAGTTTGATCTGGTTGGATTCTCAGATGTTGATTATGCTGGTGACAAAGTGGATCGCAAGTCTACATCAGGCACATGTCATTTTCTAGGACGATCACTTGTATGTTGGTCTTGAAAGAAGCAGAACTGTGTATCTCTCTCCACTGCTGAATCTGAATACATTGCTGCTGGATCTTGCTGCGCTCAGCTTATGTGGAAGAAGCAAACACTCAAGGACTATGCCATTCATTTTAAGCAAGTGCCACTCTACTGCGACAACGAAAGCGCCATCAAGATTGCCAACAACCCAGTTCAGCACTCAAAGACAAAGCACATTGAAATTCGTCATCACTTTCTCAGAGATCATGTTGTGAAGGAAGATATTGATATCATACACGTCAACACTGAAGAGCAATTGGCAGATATCTTCACCAAGCCCTTGGATGAGAAGAGATTTTGCAAGTTACGGTGTGAGCTAAATATCCTAGAATCCTCAAATGTCCTGTGATCTGGCACACATCCTAACCCTTATGCATATTGATGACTTAGATGTGCAACACATGAAGTAAAGTATATCTTCAATCAATGAAGACATACATTCTAAGTGTGAATACATTAATGTGGAATTTGACCTCGGAGCGCCATGATAATTGTGCGCCGTGTCTGGGTATAATACTTCCTATACGGTGGGTAACGCCACCACCAAATGTTCTATTTGAAGTGTTTCACTCATGGCGTTACCTTGCTATGTCTTCACATTTGGTTTGGCTTCAATCTCAACATGTTTTCATGATTATCTTCACTATGTTGATTATATACATATATACTAGTGTTCTGTCCTCTACAGCATTCACTTATAGCTATGTCTTCTTGTTGAATCTTTTGAACTAAGTGAATGTGATCGGACCCTAACCTCTCTGTGCTTTCTATCTCAAACTCTATCTCTCCAAATCATATGCATTCTATTGAAACTGTCAAATGTCTTCTCTGCGTCCTTGTCAGCAGAAGATACAGAGACAAACCTTAAGTCCGCTTTCAATGCTCATTCCTCCACATGAAACCTGGAGAAGTAGGAAAGACCACCCGACAATCCAGGCGTGCGTGGGACGTGGAACAAACCCCAAAATTCTGCATGATGGCCACGTGTTCCTCAGATGTGAATCACCAAGGGCACCTGTGTAATAACGCAGTGCCGCCCCTGTACCTATAAATACAGACTTCACAACGGTCATTATCTCTTCTTCCACTCTCGCACGAACCCTAGCGCCACCGCTAGCCCTCGACGACGCCGGCGACGAAGCGCTTCACTGCCACAACCTCTCCGACGCCGTCTTCACGCCGACCGCGGACATCATCCTCTCCGCCGTCGCCGTAGGTGTCCTCCGTCGCCAAGTTAGGGCACGGAAGATCGAACTGCTCGGCCTCCTCTTCCACTCCGTCTAGCAGTTCTTAGTGTGGTAAATAAAACTTCCTTTTTATGGCACCGTTGATCCTATGGCTTTGTCACTTTCTACCACAAGCAGTTTCTATTCACACAAGTTAGATCTCTCTCATACTGGATCTCATAACATGCCTAATATATTCACTTATGCTTCACAAAGTAGTTAGATTCCTCACTTGTACTGATCTCTGGATTCATACAAATCTGGAACCAACTCCTTATCTATGAGTGAATGTCTTCGCACGATGAGGTCAATGTCTTCTAAACTGATTTATATTCAAAATCTTCTGAGAATGCATATGACCTCTTCCCCTTCCCTCGCACCTTAATGCTGTCACAGGTACATGTCCATGGGAGAATCCCTTCGTTCTCATAGTCTGCATTCATTTGCAGAATTCTTACAGCATCATATCAATTCTCCCGAAGCCAGTTCCTGTCTGTCCAGCAAGCGAAAGCCCTTGAAGCCTTTGAACGTATTGAAGCCTTTCAGTTTAAAGTTCATGGCTTCAGATAAATCAGCAAGGAAGGGTGGCAGAAAGCGTCGTGGAGAAACATCAAGAGATCTGCCAGATGACCTCTCAGAACTATACAAGACAGATCCTGAAGAGGATTACAATCAGCGCAAAACACGAATCCAATGGATTCGACGCTATTGGGCAGAACAGTGGTTCAAGTACAGATTTGTGACAAAGGAATATGCTGAAAAGAATGCCATCAAGCGACCATGGGGAGACATCCTCTACAAAAATCTTCAACCCAGGACCAGAGATGAAGCCATTGAACAAGGCTTCTATCCCAGCATGGTCCATGGACCACAGCCTGCGGATGCTGACCCATCGGCACTGCTATGGTGTCGTGACGACATTCTGTTCAAGCGCAACTTTCAGTTTGCCCAGAACTCAGCGAAGCAGAACAAGAAGACATTGGGACTAGAATTCAACCCTGGTCCTTCTACTCCAAGGGCTGATGGCACCCGTGATGCAGAACCCAATGTCGTCGGTCCTTTCTACAACCTTGAAGGTCTAATCACCCATATCTTGGTTCAAGGGACAGCCATGAATGAGCCTGCAGCTGACGCTGAATCAGATGAAGCGCCTGCAGCGCCGAAGCCAAAGAAGTTGAAGAAGCCTAAAGCTTCAAAGCCTGCCCCTTCACCAAAAATCTCACGAGCGAAGCCACTGGCAACTGCACCTCCTGAAGAAAGTGTGCAGTCTGAAGATTTGTCACGCATCTCCAAGCCCCAGAAGGTCAAGATGCCTCTGCCACACACCGGCCAAGAGCTAACTGCTACTGCCATTCTGCGCAATGATGCCATTAATCTGTCAAGTGATGAAGATCTTGCAGATGACGCTCTTGAGCAACTCATCAAGAGCAAAGAAGAAGCAGAAATCTTCATTTATCTGCCTCTCTCTGATGTAACAATCATCCACAACTTCATTGATGAATGGTTTGACACGCCAAACATCAGCTTCGACGATCTGCAACTACCCATTGGCCTCAGTGTCGCCTTCCATGGCGCCATTGCTTCAGAGTTAGCCATCGCCCAGCGCATTGTTGAACTGAAGCAGAAGATTGACTTTGAGAAATCTCAGTTCAAGAAGCATATGGCCAAGCTCAGCGTGCAAGACGTGAAGAACTTCAAGATTATGCTGCACGAGCTCAAGGAAGCCTTTCTAAAGAAACGTGCAGAAGCACAGGGTTCTCGTGAGCGCATGAAGGTCTTGGCTAATAGGTGTGTGCAAGCCTACTATGAGGCTGAGAAGCGCAAGGCCCTTGGGCGTCCTGGCATCGACCCCAGGATGGCTGCCAAGAAGACGAAGAAGCCCGCTATGGCTGAACCCGAAGCACCAAGGCAGGAAGCAGATCCCCTTGTCTTCCCAACTAGCATGACTGGCCCAAAGCCAAAGTCCAGGTTAACTGCTTCAGAACTGAAGAAGACCAGGACTGCTGAGGCTGAAGCAAGGAAGAGAAAACATCCTGAAGCCTCTGCTACTGCCCCCGCCAAGAAGAAAAGAAAGACCAAGAAGGAACGGGCTGCTCGCACAGAGCCCTTGATTGTTGAACCCATTTCCATGGTTCACCCCGACGCCGATCCACAAGAACGTCAACTGACTGTCCATGAGCCTGCTTTCACAAAGGCTCATGAAGCTGAAGACTTTCCAGCAGCTGATCCCATCGCTGCTGAAGACATTGGTCACCATGACCATGTTGAAGATGATGCAGCCCTTCCTCAGCTAGAGCACCAACAGGTATCATTGCCTGTGCTCACGCACAGCGAACTCATTAGCATTGGTCGTCCACTGACGCCAATTGCACAGGATGCTTCATGGGCGGATTGCCCACAAGAGGAAGAAGACTTTGAGGCCCAGCCAACAGCAACTCCACAGGCGTCACCCGCGTTGCGCAGGCTTCGCAAAGGTCCAAGGCCTCAAGTCTCTGCTGAAGACAATCCGGCTGCATCAGCCGCTGAAGAAGAAGTCCCACAAGTTGCCACTCCCTTGTCCCACCAAGAAGCGGTTCTCGAGGAGAACGTGATCGTGACCGACCCTCCTGCTCGTCAAGTGGAGGTTGAACATCTTGAGGCTGCCACCACCAACACCACTGAAGCCACTGACGCTGTCATGGCTGTAGCTAATGTGGAGCCCTCACCAACAAAAGCACCAGAAGTCAGCAAAGCCACTGATCCCGCCGCTTCTGTTCCTGCGTCTGCTGTCGGTCCCCAGTTTGACTATCATGTTGAGCACAGGCCTCAGGTGCAGAAGCCAATCCCAAGATTGCCAAGGTTCCGAGGTCCTGCATCAGCACGTGGCTCCTTCAATATCAATGGCTTCAGAGCAGACAACACATTCTTCAATAGCTCCAGGAATCCCTACTCAAGGGAAAGAATATCATCTGATCGGTTCTGGAGTTATCCGCAGCGAAGCTATTACTCATGCGTTCTTTACAACCAAGGTCGCATCTTCCCACACAAGCGCCTTGACATTGAAGCAATAGATGGTCTGCCCTATCTGGAAGAAGCTCTGGATTGCTTCAAAGAGGTTGGACTGCTGCCGTTCGTCACTGACCAAGAGCATTGGAATGAAGAGTTGCTGCTCCAATTCTATGCCACACTTCACATCCGCGGGTATAGCAGAGATCCGAAGACTTGGGTCCTGGAGTGGATGACAGGAAACGTTTATCATGAAGCCAAAGCCTTTGACATCATTGAGCTCACTGGTTTGCCCACTCCTGGCGATCTCTACGAGCATGGCTGTCAGCTTCATAGTGAAGCTATTGAGAGCATCTTTCAGAAGACTGAACCTAATATGAGTCAGATGCTCGGTATGATGAAGCCATTGCCCCAAGATGCTGCTTATCCCACGGAGTTCTTTGTTGAAGACCTTGAGTATCTTCCAAGAACCATTTATCACATCTTAAGGCGAACTCTCTGGCCAATAAAAGGACATTCTCCCCATGCCAAGCTGGAAGGTGCAATGAAGACTTTGGTCTTCTACATTCTTCATGGAAAATGCTTCAATACACAGGATTTCTTCATTCGCCAACTTGCTGCATCTGGCTATGATTTGTTTGGTTTGAAGTTCTACGCCCCTTGGGTGATGCGGCTGATCAAACTTCACTCCGCTATCTCATATCAGCCCTCTTCCCGCAATCATCAGATCTTTTTGCCTGATGTGGATATGTCTATTGAAGCCATCTATCCTGAGCCTGCCAAGGAACCTCTAAGTCTTCAGAATGCAAAGCATCAATGTTTTTCTCAGAACGTTGAAGGCGTTGAAGCCGAAACTCGTGTGTATCCTTTGGCTGGCACTACACGTGCACCGCATCCTGCTCTCACTGAAGCCACTGACAGTACAACTGCTCCACGACCCAAGAAGTGCACTCGTGTTCTCAACGACCGAGAGCTTCTTGTGGCTCTTCATCAGAAACAGGATAGGCATCATGACTGGCTGAAGCGTCAAATGCAAAGCCTCTTGGTGGATGTTAATCGCATTCGCAATCTTGCCACCAAGAACGCTTTTGTTGCCCATGAAACCTCTCGCCGCACATGGAAAGGGCTGACGCTGATGTGTTCTGAAGATGATCTTCAAGAGGATGGCTTCTCTGAGCGATTCAAGTTTGACTCCACACCTCCTCGAAGGGCAGTGCTGCGACAAACTCCATCCCTTGAAGACTCTGAGTTCTCTTCCTCTGCTGCAACTGTGAATGCCAGAGTGATCGAGGATGAAGACGATGCTACTTCACCGCCACCTCCTTCAGCATGCTTCGATTCTGCTCCTAGCTCTTCTGCACCGCCAAACACCACCAACGACCCTGCTGCTTCACCTACTCTTCATGGGAACGAGTAGATGCTCTATGTCTTCAAACCTTTTTTGTCCTTACTCACAAAAGGGGGAGAAGCATATGAGTTGGATAGTCTTCAAGCGGGTCCATATGGGCGGGCGCTTTAGACTTTGCTTCGTGCTCACAACTCTCGTTTTGCTACATTTGGTTCTTTGAGTTGTAACACTTAAACTCGATGGTCGTCTGCTACTTATTTGCCACCTTGTGTTGCGATGATAAATTCCGCATGTGCGACGATAAATTCCGCACTTAGATCATTCTGCAGACGTCCATTTTCCATTATGCATGTCATTATCTTCACATACTTTCTCATGCATAGTGGATTGTCATCATAAGTTGAAGTGGATCTCCACAAGTACAACCTGCCATGTGCATTTGCATTCCAAAAGCAAATTACTTATATGCACATCTTCAGGGGGAGCCCTTGCAACTTATGAAGACAATTCCTTATCCTTTACAATTTCACAGACTATATTCCCCATTGAAAACTTCAACTAGTTTGTCATCAATCACCAAAAAGGGGGAGATTGTAAGTGCATCTAGTGCCACCCCTAGTTGGTTTTGGAGTATTGACGACAAACCTAGTTGAGGGACTAATGTGTTTGTGAGAATTGCAGGATAACACAGGTAGAAGTCCCTCATTGATTCGGTTTTCCTACCAGAGATGATCCCTAAAATTGTATGAAGACACTGAAGTCAAAGGTGGTATATGAAAATATTCACATTGAAGACTATGACAAGAGAAGACATCGCATGAAGCCTATGGAGCTCGAAGACTTAGATCTTTCGTAGTTCTTTTTCTTCCTCTTTGTTGAGTCATCGGAACCACTGTACTGTTAAGTGGGGTCCAAGAGAACCAGTCAGAATGACTGAAGTGATGCTTAAACAAAACTTATGTCTTCGAGTGAACACTTTGAGAGCGAATCTTGTCCAGAGTCGGACAAGTCATCTTTGCTTGTAGCCCAAGTAAAGTTGCCGTGTGAGTTTGAAATCTGACCGTTGGAACACATGTCAGTTCCTTAGTGACCCAGGGTCATTTCGTACAAATCAGGTCGGGTTGCCAAGTGGCTATAAATAGCCCACCCCCTACAACCATAAACGGTTGGCTGCTCAGATTCAGAGTACGGCTTTTGTCGTTTGAGAGCAACCCACCTCGAAGCCTTTGAGAGAGAATTCCTTGCGAGGATAAAGCCCTAACCACCCAGAGCCAAAGAGAATTAGGCATCACTTAAGTCTTCTTGTCTGTGTGATCTGAAGACTTATTACACTTGAGGACTGTGCATCCTCCAGCCGGTTAGGCGTCGCGTTCTGAGCATCCAAGAGACATTGTGGATTGCCGGTGAATGAAGTCTGTGAAGGTTTGGGAGTCTGCCTTGAAGACTTACCAGAGTGATTGGGCGAGTTCTGTGTGACCTTAGCTCAAGGGGAATACGGTGAGGACTGGGTGTCCTGAGCTGCGTGTTCAGGACTGGGTGTCCGGGACTGTGTGTCCTAAGGTTTAAATACCTAGCCGCCCTAACCAGACGTACAGTTGTCACAGCAACTGGAACTGGTCCAACAAATCATTGTCTTCAATGAGTCACTGGTTTCATCTTCCCTTCCCTTTACTTACTGTTACTCCTTGTGAAGTCATTGTATGATTGCACTATCTTTAATCTTCACTGAGTGATTGCGTTTTCTGTTTGGCTTCATAATATCTTCCTACCTGATCCTTACTACATTGCTGCTATTAGTCATTATGCTTTCACTCCATTGAATACTTGACTATGGCTTGCCTAGTGTAGTCTACCTTCCGCTGCAGGGTAATAGGTTTATTTCTATCGTTTGTCTTCATAACTTCCACGTTTTGAAGACTTTCATAAAAATCGCCTATTCACCCCCCCTCTAGTCGATATAACACACTTTCAATATCAAGCGTCGCTTCAACTCCATTTGTGAAAGTGTTCAAAATGGAGACATAGTGATTTGTAAGGTACATACGGACCTGAATGTGGCAGATCCGTTGACTAAACCTCTCCCTAGAGCAAAACATGATCAACACCAGAACTGCATGGGCGTTCGATTCATCACAATGTAACTAGACTATTGACTCTAGTGCAAGTGGGAGACTGTTGGAAATATGCCCTACAGGCAATAATAAAATGGTTATTATTATATTTATTTGTTCATGATAATTGTCTATTGTTCATGCTATAATTGTGTTATCCAGAAATCGGAATACATGTGTGAATACATAGACCACAACATGTCCCTAGTGAGCCTCTAGTTGACTAGCTCGTTGATCAAAAGATAGTCATGGTTTCCTGACTATGGACATTGGATGTCATTGATAACGGGATCACATCATTAGGAGAATGATGTGATGGACAAGACCCAATCCTAAGCATAGCTCAAAGATCGTGTAGTTCGTTTGTTGTAGCTTTTCCGAATGTCAAGTATCATTTCCTTAGACCATGAGATTGTGCAACTCCCGGATACCGTAGGAGTGCTTTGGGTGTGCCAAACGTCACAACGTAACTGGGTGACTATAAAGGTACACTAAATGTATCTCCGAAAGTGTCTGTTGGGTTGGCACGAATCGAGACTGGGATTTGTCACTCCGTATGACGGAGAGGTATCTCTGGGCCCACTCGGTAATGCATCATCATAATGAGCTCAATGTGACCAAGTGGTTGATCACGGGATCATGCATTACGGTACGAGTAAAGTGACTTGCCGGTAACGAGATTGAACAAGGTATTGGGATACCGACGATCGAGTCTCGGGCAAGTAACGTACCGATTGACAAAGGGAATTGTATACGGATTGATTGAATCCTCGACATTGTGGTTCATCCGATGAGATCATCGAGGAGCATGTGGGATCCAACATGGGTATCCAGGTCCCGCTGTTGGTTATTGACCGGAGAGGCGTCTCGGTTATGTCTGCATGTCTCCCGAACCCGTAGGGTCTACACACTTAAGGTTCGGTGACGCTAGGGTTGTAGAGATATTAGTATGAAGTAACCCGAAAGTTGTTCGGAGTCCCGGATGAGATCCCGGACGTCACGAGGAGTTCCGGAATGGTCCGGAGGTAAACATTTATATATAGAAAGTCCAGTTTCGGCCATCGGGAAGGTTTCAGAGGTCGCCGGTATTGTATCGGGACCACCGGAAGGGTCCCGGGGGTCCACCGGGTGGGGCCACCTATCCCGGAGGGGCCCATGGGCTGAAGTGGTAGGGGAACCATCCACTGGTGGGCTGGTGCGCCCCCCCTTGGGCCTCCCCTGCGCCTAGGGTTGGGAAACCCTAGGGGTGGGGGCGCCCCCCACATGGCTTGGGGGGGAAGCCACCCCTTGGCTGCCGCCCCCTTGGAGATTGCATCTCCTAGAGCCGGCGCCCCCCAAGGCCCCTATATAAAGAGGGGGGAGGGAGGGCAGCCGCACCCTTGCTCTTGGCGCCTCCCTCTCCCTCCGTAACACCTCTCCTCCCCGCTTGCGCTTGGCGAAGCCCTGCCGGGATCCTGCTGCATCCACCACCACGTCGTCGTGCTGCTGGATCTTCATCAACCTCTCCTTCCCCCTTGCTGGATCAAGAAGGAGGAGACATCTTCCCAACCGTACGTGTGTTGAACGCGGAGGTGCTGTCCGTTCGGCGCTTGGTCATCGGTGATTTGGATCACGACAAGTACGACTCCATCAACCCCGTTCTCTTGAACGCTTCCGCTCGCCATCTACAAGGGTATGTAGATGCACTCCTATTCCCCTCGTTGCTATAATACTCCATAGATTGATCTTGGTGGTGCGTAGAAAATTTTAAAATTCTGCTACGTTCCCCAATAGTGGCATCATGAGCTAGGTCTATGCGTAGTTTCTATGCACGAGTAGAACACAAAGAAGTTGTGGGCGTGGATATTGTCAATTTTCTTGCCGTTACTAGTCTTATCATGATTCGTCGGCATCGTGGGATGAAGCGGCCCGGACCGACCTTACACGTACGCTTACGTGAGACTGGTTCCACCAACAGACATGCACTAGTTGCATAAGGTGGCTGGCGGGTGTCTGTCTCTCCCACTTTAGTCGGATCGGGTTCGATGAAAAGGGTCCTTATGAAGGGTAAATAGAAATTGGCATATCACGTTGTGGTCTTGGAGTAGGTAAGAAACGTTCCTGCTAGAAACCTATAGCAGCAACGTAAAAACTTGCAACAACAATTAGAGGACGTCTAACTTGTTTTTGCAGCATGTGCCGTGTGATGTGATATGGCAAAAAGGATGTGATGAATGATATATGTGATGTATGGGATTGATCATGTTCTTGTAATAGGAATCACGACTTGCATGTCGATGAGTATGACAACCGGCAGGAGCCATAGGAG
Organism: Triticum urartu; assembly: GCF_003073215.2. NCBI lineage: Eukaryota > Viridiplantae > Streptophyta > Magnoliopsida > Poales > Poaceae > Triticum > Triticum urartu. Next base: position 373,316,528 of record NC_053027.1, on the reverse strand, counting down.
TTGTCTTTATTTATTTATGACCTGCGTGTCAACATAAACGTCATGTAATTATTTTACTTTATTGCTAAAGCGTTAGCCATAGTAGTAGAAGTAATAGATGATGAGACAACTTCAAGAAGACACGATGATGGAGATCATGGTGTCATGCCGGTGACAATGATGATCATGGAGCCCCGAAGATGGAGATCAAAAGGAGCAAATGATATTGGCCATATCATGTCACTATTTGATTGCATGTGATGTTTATCATGTTTTACATCTTATTTTCTTAGAACGATGGTAGCTTAAATAAGATGATCCCTCGTAATAATTTCAAGAAAGTGTTCCCCCTAACTGTGCACCGTTGCAAAGGTTCGTTGTTTCGAAGCACCACGTGATTATCGGGTGTGATAGATTCTAACGTTCGAATACAACGAGTGTAAGTCAGTTTTACACACGCAATACACTTAGGTTGACTTGACGAGCCTAGCATGTACAGACATGGCCTCGGAACACAGAAGACCGAAAGGTCGAGCATGAATCGTATAGAAGATGTGATCAACATGAAGATGTTCACTGATGTTGGCTAGTCCGTCTCACGTGATGATCGGACACGGCCTAGTTAACTCGGATCATGTTTCACTTAGATAACTAGAGGGATGTCTATCTGAGTGGGAGTTCATTGAGTAATTTGATTAGATGAACTTAATTATCATGAACTTAGTCTAAAATCTTTACAATATGTCTTGTAGATCAAATGCCCCATGTTGTCCTCAACTTCAACGCGTTCCTAGAGAAAATCAAGCTGAAAGATGATGGCAGCAACTATTTGGACTGGGTCCGGAACCTGAGGATTATCCTCATAGCTGCCAAGAAAGATTATGTCCTAGAAGCACCGCTAGGTGACACACCCGTCCAACAGAACCAAGACGTTATGAATGCTTGGCAGTCATGTGCTGATGATTACTCCCTCGTTCAGTGCGGCATGCTTTATAGCTTAGAACCGGGGCTCCAAAAGCGTTTTGAGAAACACGGAGCATATGAGATGTTCGAAGAGCTGAAAATGGTTTTCCAAGCTCATGCCCGGGTCGAGAGATATGAAGTCTCCGACAAGTTCTTCAGCTGTAAGATGGAGGAAAATAGTTCTGTCAGTGAGCACATACTCAAAATGTTTGGGTTGCATAACCGCTTGACTCAGCTGGGAGTTAATCTCCCAGATGACGCGGTCATTGACAGAATCCTTCAGTCGCTTCCACCGAGCTACAAGAGCTTTGTGATGAACTTCAATATGCAGGGGATGGAAAAGACCATTCCTGAGGTATATTCAATGCTGAAATCAGCAGAGGTGGAAATCAAAAAGGAACATCAAGTGTTGATGGTGAATAAAACCACTAAGTTCAAGAAAGGCAAGGGTAAGAAGAACTTCAAGAAGGACGGCAAGGGAGTTGCCGCGCCCAGTAAGCAAGCTGCCGGGAAGAAGCCAAAGAATGGACCCAAGCCTAAGACTGAGTGTTTTTATTGCAAGGGAAGTGGTCACTGGAAGCAGAACTGCCCCAAATACTTAGCGGACAAGAAGGCCGGCAACACTAAAGGTATATGTGATATACATGTAATTGATGTGTACCTTACCAGTACTCGTAGTAGCTCCTGGGTATTTGATACTGGTGCGGTTGCTCACATTTGTAACTCAAAGCAGGAGCTGCGGAATAAACGGGGACTGGCGAAGGATGAGGTGACGATGCGCGTCGGGAATGGTTCCAAGGTCGATGTGATCGTCGTCGGCACGCTACCTCTACATTTACCTATGGGATTAGTTTTAAACCTCAATAATTGTTATTTAGTGCCAGCTTTGAGCATGAACATTGTATCAGGATCTCGTTTATTCGAGATGGCTACTCATTTAAATCTGAGAATAATGGTTGTTGTATTTATATGAGAGATATGTTTTATGGCCATGCTCCGTTGGTGAATGGTTTATTCTTAATGAATCTCAAGCGTAATGTTACACATATTCATAGTGTGAATACCAAAAGATGTAAGGTTGATAATGATAGTCCCACGTACTTGTGGCACTGCCGCCTTGGTCACATAGGTGTCAAATGCATGAAGAAGCTCCATGCAGATGGACTTTTGGAGTCTCTTGATTACGAATCATTTGACACGTGCGAACCATGCCTCATGGGTAAAATGACCAAGACTCCGTTCTCAGGAACGATGGAGCGAGCAACCAACTTATTGGAAATTATACATACTGATGTGTGCGGTCCAATGAGTGTTGAGGCTCGCGGTGGCTATCGTTATGTTCTCACCCTCACTGATGACTTGAGTAGATATGGGTATGTCTACTTAATGAAACACAAGTCTGAGACCTTTGAAAAGTTCAAGGAATTTCAGAGTGAGGTTGAGAATCAACGTGACAAGAAAATCAAGTTCTTGCGATCAGATCGTGGGGGAGAATACTTGAGTCACGAATTTGGCACACACTTAAGAAAATGTGGAATAGTTTCACAACTCACGCCGCCTGGAACACCTCAGCGTAATGGTGTGTCCGAACGTCGTAATCGCACTCTATTGGATATGGTGCGATCTATGATGTCTCTTACCGATCTACCGCTGTCATTTTGGGGCTATGCTTTAGAGACTGCCGCATTCACTTTAAATAGGGCTCCGTCGAAATCCGTTGAGACAACACCGTATGAATTATGGTTTGGGAAGAAACCTAAGCTGTCGTTTCTAAATGTTTGGGGATGCAATGCTTATGTCAAGAAACTTCAACCTGAAAAGCTCGAACCCAAATCGGAAAATTGCGTCTTCATAGGATACCCTAAAGAAACTGTTGGGTATACCTTCTACCTCAGATCTGAAGGCAAGATCTTTGTTGCCAAGAATGGGTCCTTTCTAGAGAAAGAGTTTCTCTCGAAAGAAATAAGTGGGAGGAAAGTAGAACTTTATGAAGTAGTACCTCTTGAACCGGTAAGCGGCGCAGCTCAAGAAAATGTTCCTGAGGTGCCTGCATCGACTAGAGACGAAGTTGATGATGATGATCATGAAACTTCAGATCAAGCTGCTACTGAACTTCGTAGGTCCACGAGGACACGTTCCGCACCAGAGTGTTACGGCAACCCTGTCTTGGAAATCATGTTGTTAGACAACGGTGAACCTTCGAACTATGAAGAAGCGATTGCGGGCCCGGATTCCGACAAATGGCTGGAAGCCATGAAATCTGAGATAGGATCCATGTATGAAAACAAAGTATGGACTTTGACTGACTTGCCCGTTGATCGGCGAGCCATAGAAAATAAATAGATCTTTAAGAAGAAGACGGACGTGGATGGTAACGTAACCATCTATAAAGCTCGGCTTGTCGCTAAGGGTTATCGACAAGTTCAAGGGGTTGACTACGATGAGACTGTCTCACCCGTAACGAAGCTGAAGTCCGTCCGAATCATGTTAGCAATTGCCGCATTCTATGATTATGAGATATGGCAAATGGACATCAAAACGGCAATCCTTAATGGTTTCCTTAAGGAAGAATTGTATATGATACAGCCGGAAGGTTTTGTCAATCCTAAGAATGCTGACAAGGTGTGCAAGCTCCAACGCTCGATTTATGGGCTGGTGCAAGCATCTCGGAGTTGGAACATTCATTTTGATGAGATGATCAAAGCGTTTGGGTTTACGCAGACTTATGGAGAAGCCTACATTTACAAGAAAGTGAGTGGGAGCTTTGTAGAATTTCTCATATTGTATGTGGATGACATACTGTTGATGGGAAATGATATAGAATTCTTGGAAAGCATAAAGGCCTACTTGAACAAGTGTTTTTCAATAAAGGATCTTGGAGAAGATGCTTATATATTAGGCATCAAGATCTATCGAGATAGATCGAGACGCCTCATTGGTCATTCACGGAGTACGTACCTTGACAAGATATTGAAGAAGTTCAAATTGGATCAGTCAAAGAAGGGGTTCTTGCCTGTATTGCAAGGTAAGAGATTGAGCACGGCTCAATGCCCGACCATGGCAGAAGATAGAGAAAAGATGAGTGTCGTCCCCTATGCCTCGGCCATAGGGTCTATCATGTATGCTATGCTGTGTACCAGACCTGATGTAAACCTTGACGTAAGTTTGGTAGGAAGTTACCAAAGTAATCCCGGCATGGAACACTGGACAGCGGTCAAGAATATCCTAAAATACCTGAAAAGGACTAAGGATATGTTTCTCGTTTATGGAGGTGACGAAGAGCTAGTCGTAAAGGGTTACGTCGATGCTAGCTTCGACACAGATCTGGATGACTCTA
>NC_053027.1:373299016-373311249 GCF_003073215.2 Triticum urartu | reverse complement strand
CTAACAGACACTGACATGTGGGTCCCCGAGCCTAATTAGGTTAGTCTAAATATCCTGCTTAAATTAGTGCTAATCCTGCGGACCCCACGTGTCATCTTGACTTTGACTTAGTCAACGTTGACCGGGCCCACCTGTCGGCGACCTAACTAGCCTAGGGTCACTGACCAATGGGTCCTGCAGGTCAGGTTTGACCTGGCCGACCAGTTGACCCACTGACATCACCCTTGCGCAATGCTGACGCTGTAAAGCTTTTCTGGAATTTTAAATAAATCAGAAATGATTTATTTATTTCAGAAAATAGCTAAAACTTCTAAAAATCACAGAAAAAAATCTATAACTCCAAATGAAAAATTCAAGGAATCTGTTTATGGCATTTGCATGCATGTTTGAACAACCTAGGGTTGTTGTACAGGGTAATTTGCATAATTGGCATTTAAATAAGCACATATGGAGTTTGAATTTGAACCCTTGGTTAAAACCAACATCATTTAATATGATTGCTAGTTGCATTAGCTCAATCAACAGCATATTGCCATGACATTATCATGCATCATAATTGTTGCATTGCATTGATTGTGTTCCTCTTTGTTTGCCGGTATTTGTCCCCTCTAGATAGACATGGTTCCGACGATGAGTTTGATGACACCGATGAAGAACTATACTATCTTCAGAAGTGCCAGGCAAGCAAAACCCCCTTGTTCATTCCGATACAATCCCACTCTCTCGCTCCTACTCTCTTTTACTGCATTAGGACAACAACGATTCAACTGTTACATGCTGCGATAGTTGAACCCCTTTCCTCTGCATGACCTGATATTGCCACAGTAAATAGATGAAACCCACTAGCATGAGTAGGAGTTGTTTGAGCCCTGATGTGCCTACTCATTCATGCTTGTTTGTCATGCCTGCTATTGCTTAGAGTTGTGTCAGGTCTGATTCATCGGGGATGAAATGGAACAGTGATGAACATGTCCTACTGTGTGTGAGCTAAGTGTGTGAATACGATTTGGTAAAGGTAGCGGTGAGAGGCCATGTAGGAGTACATGGTGGGTTGTCTCATTGAAAGTGTTCTTAGGAACTGAGTTCTCTGTTTGTGATCCATGACCAGCTACTACCACGCATTGGGCCCGAAACCAATGGACCCTCTCAACATATTAACTGCCCTTGTCCTCTGTCCAGGAATTGCAACTAGTTTCTGGTGTTTGTAGGATATGTGTTGGCGGCCGTGCATAGCGCTGACCCTAGGGGTGGGCTATGATGCGGTAGATACACCGTGGCATGGTGTACCGGGCGCCCGTTTGGTGTCTCGGGAACCCTGCACACATACATGGCTCAAACAACTCCTACACATGCTAGTGGGTTTCATCTAGTTACTGTGGCAATGACAGGTAATGCAGAGGATAAGGGTTCAACTACCGCAGCACACAGTAGTTTGAAATGTTGTTGTCTTAATGCAGTAAATGAGAGCAGATGCGAGAACATGGGATTGTATCGATACGATCAATGGGGCTGCTTGCCTGATGGATACTCGGGGATATCCTCGGAGGCAGAACCTACCACGAAAGACACCACGGAACACAATCATCACATGGCAATATGCAACAATATGATGCATGTTATGACATGGCAATATGAGGTGTCATGCCTAATGCAATGTGAAACTAGTTAAATTGGGTCCATTTGAATCAAAGATTCAAATAGGAGCTTATGTTATTAAGCATTATAAGTGTATTATCTTGTTTCACCTAAACAGCAAGGTTAAAGTGTTTTGTCATGCATGATACCATTACAGATGAAAATATTGAATTTTTCTGATCAAATTTCATATATAAATCTTTCCATTTGGAGTTATAGATTAAAAGTTATGAATTTTAGAAGTTTTGGTTATTTTCTGGAATTTCCTATATAAGTATAAATCCAGAAAAGGACTTACTGCATCAGCCTGGCGTCAGTGTGACATCAGTGGGTCAAAGGCGCCAGCCAGGTCAAACCTGATTGGTCGGCCCCATCTGACAGTGTCACGAATAACTAACAGAGTTAGTTAGTGTTTCGTTAGCACTAAACTTGGTTAGTTAGGCCCTGGGCCCACATGTCAGTGAGTCAAACTGTTAACTAAAATAATTAGTGTTAACTAAACTAATTCTAATTAGACAGGGGCATGGCCCACACGTCAGTGACTCAGGGGAGGTCAACCTGGGCCCAGACGGGGTCAAACAGGGTCAAACTCGCCGGCGTTTAGCCACCGGCGAGGCCAGACGCGGTGGAGCAGCGCGGGATTCACCTACAGGGCGCCGTTTGGCGCGTGGAGCACAGCTACGGGATGCGGACGCTCGTTCGCATCCAACCGTGGTGGTGGCGCGGCCGGGGAGTGGCCGGAGTTGCGCCGGCGACGAGCTTGGCGGCGGCCGAAGCTCGGGTGCAGGTGGGAATGGGGCTGTGGTGCGCAAACGAGCGCGGTGAGGTGCTACGAGGGCTCTACGCGATGCAGGGAGCGTGTTGAGTGCATGCCCAGGACCAAATGGTCACCGGAGCATCGCCGGTGACGAGCGCGGGCGGTGGCGCGTGCGGGTGAGCATGGTGCAGTCGCTACGGAGTGCGAGAGAGAAAACGAAGAGGGGAAGAAGATTCAGTGGCTGACGGCGGTTGCGATGACCGTCAAAGTGGGCTCGGGGAAGGTCGAAGCTGAGCGAGGCGGCGAGGGGGATCTCCGGCGATGGCGGATCGGAAAGAGCTCGGTGCAGCGTCTCCGGGGCGAGCGAGCGCTCGGGGATCCGGTCGGGTCGAAGCAGTGGACGACAGCAAAGCTTATTGGCATGGCGAGGCGACGAGTGGACGACGGGGTTGCGGTTTTCACGATGGCGCGAGCGCGGCTGCGTCGGCCGCGGCGTCGAGGGAGCGAGGAAGAGAGCAGGGGGTGTGTGAGGTGTCGGGCAGGTCAGGGCGACACCGAGGAGGCGTTCGCGGCGTCGAGGCGGTGGCCAGGTGAAGCAGACAAGCAGGTAGGTGGTGTGGCGAGATCGGGCGTGTGCGCCGTGTCCCTCCTCTGCCTACTGGCAGAGGTAGGCGATGACTGGCACGGGCCAGCACAGTGCTGGGCCGGCCAGTGGGCCAGGTGGGCTGCGCCAGGTAGGTTTCTTTCTCTCTCTTTTTCTGTTTTTTATTTATTCTATTATTTCTGCAACTTCAGGGCTTTATTAAAAATGCCAGGTCATTTCCAAAAATCATAAAATAAATCATGGCTACTGCTTAGAATATATCCAACAGTAAACATTTTAGTTTATGATTATTTGAGCATTTAAATTATTTTATAGCATTTAAATGCCCAAATGCAAATACTATATGAATTAATCCAATGACCTTATGATGTCCTAGAAAAATGTGCACCATTTTTGTCAAAGGTTTTAACCCAAAACAAAAAGGGTGGACTTTTTAGAAGGGCATTTCTGGTTCATTGAAAAAGTTTTTAGTAAACCCTAGTTGTACCAGGGGGGGTGCTGGGGTTCTGTTTTCTCCCAAAATTTTTTTTCTTAGTGTGTTCTGCTATTCAGCTATGTGCTAGATTGTATTACGTAGGATGCAGCCTAACCATAATGAAGAATTCTGTAAACCAACCACTTAACCCCCTGTCCCCAGTTAAAAAGTGTTCGTGTCTCATAAATGTTGGCAATCTTGGATCGAAAAAAAAAATATTAGAAGCAATAAAATTTCTACTAAAACATGGAGCACACAAACAGCCATTAATCTGTTCGACAGCTAGAATTCAATGCATTAGAGTGTGCATCATGTTTAATTTTCTCTTAAATTTGAAATGGGGATGACAGAACCCCCAGCACCCCCCCTGGAACAACTAGGGTTTACTAAAAAACTTTTTCAATGAACCTGAAATGCCCTTCTAAAAAGCCCACCCTTTTTGTTTTGGGTTAAAACCTTGACAAAAATGGTGCACATTTTTCTAGGACATCTAAGGTCATTGGATTAATCTCTTATAGTATTTGCATTTGGGCATTTAAATGCTATAAAATATTTTAAATGCTCAAATAATCATAAACTAAAATGTTTACTGTTGGATATATTCTAAGCAGTAGCCATGATTAATTTTATGATTTTTGGAAATGCCCTGGCATTTTTAATAAAGCCCTGAAGTTACAGAAATAATAGAAAAAAAAACAGAAAAAGAGAGAGGGAAAGGAACTTACCTGGCGCAGCCCACCTCAGCCCACTGGCCGGCCCAGCACTGTGCTGGCCCGTGCCAGTCATCGCCTACCTCTGCCAGTAGGCAGAGGAGGGACACGCGCGCGCGCCCGAGCTCGCCACGCCACCTCCTGCTCTGCCTGTTCACCTGGCCACCGCCTCGACGCCGCGAACGCCTCCTCCGGTGTCGCCCCTGACCTGCCCGAACTCTCACCACATCCTGCTCTCTCCCTCCGCTCCCTGAGCCGTCGGCAGAGCTGCTATGGCGCGCGCACTCATCGCGCCACAAAGCCGGTGGTAGAATAACCCGACAGTAACCATCCGTCGGTCCAGCCCGGCCCTGTATCCGTCGCCTCGCCATGCCAATAAGCTTTGCTGTCGTTCCACTGCTCTCGCCTCTCGACCGATCCCCGAGCGCTCCCATCAGCTCGCCTTGCCCGTGAGACGCACTGCACTGAGCTCTTCTCCGTCCGTCCCATCGGTGAGATCCCCCCTCGACGCGGTGCCCAGCTTGCGGAACCTTTTCCCCGAGCCCCACTGGACGGTCCATTTGCGCAACCGCCGTTCATTCACAATGAATCTCACATCCCCATCTTCAGTAGTTCTATCCTCTCGCCACTCCGTAGCGGACTGCAACCATGCGCTAACACCGCGTTACGCTGCCACCCATGGCTCGATCATGGCATCAGTTACCAGGCGATGCACCGGTGACTTTGGACTGGGCATGCACATCGACACTGCTCCCTTGAGATCGCGCGTAGAAGCCTCGTAGCGACATGACAAGCGCTCTGTTGGCCGCACCAACCGCACAATCCCACGCCCCGAAGCTTCGCTCGCCGCCGCTCTTGTGCCGGCCGATACTCCGGCCACTCCCAGGGCGAAGCCACTTCTTCACCACGGTTGGATGCGACGAGGCCGCATCCCGTACTGTGCTCCACGCGGAAGAACGGTATGCCTGTAGGTTGAATCCGCGCTGCTCGCATCCGGCGTTGGCACTCGCCGTGGTAAACGCGTGCGAGTTTTGACTCACCATGTTGAACCCCGTCGGCGGCCGTCAGGTGTGACTCCCACGAGTCACTGACAAGTGTGGGCATTGAGCCGCGCAATCTGATAATGTAGAATATAGCTTTAGATGTAACACAATTTTTAGTAACAGTTTGACTCATTAACTGAACACTCTCTCACTGACATGTGGGCCCAGGGCCTAACTAACCTAGTTTAGTGCTAACTAAACACTAACTAACTCTGTTAGTTAGCTGAGACACTGACAGATGGGGCCCACCAGTCAGGTTTGACCTGGGCTGGCGCCTTTGACCCGCCTGACGTCACAGTGACGCAGTGCTGACGCAGTTATTTATTTTCTGGATTTATTCTTATATAGGAAATTCCAGAAAATAGCCAAAACTTCTAAAAATCATAGAAAATCAACCATAGCTCCAAATCAAACAAATTATATATGAAAAATGATCAGAAAAATTCAATCTTTCCATCTGTAATGGTTTCATGCATGACATAACACTTTAACCTTGCTGTTTAGGTGAAACAAGCTAATACACTTATTATGCATAAGAACTTAAGCTTCCATTTGAATCTTTGATTCAAATGGACCCATTTCAACTTGTTTCACATTGCATTAGGCAGGACACCTCATATTGCCATGTCATAGCATGCATCATATTGTTGCATATTGCCATGTGATGAATGTGTTCTATGGTGTCTTCGTGGTAGGTTCTGCCTCCAAGGATATCCGAGTATCCAGCTGAAGGGCAGTACCCTACTACCACTCCATCAGGCAAGCAGCCCCATTGATCATATCGATACAATCCCATGTTCTCGCTTCTGCTCTCACTTTTACTGCATTAAGACAACAACGTTTCAAACTGTTGTGTGCTGCGGTAGTTGAACCTTATCCTCTGCATGACCTGTCATTGCCACAGTAACTAGATGAAACCCACTAGCATGTGTAGGAGTTGATTGAGCCATGTATGTGTTTCCTACCTTGCTATGCCCTATGCTTAGACAACGGCGGTCTGGTATCACCAGCCACGGTGTATCTACCTGCATCATAGCCCACCCCTAGGGTCAGCGCTACGCACGGCCGCCAACACATCCTACAAACACCAGAAACTAGTTGCAACTCCTGGACAGAGGACGAGAGGGGTCTAATAAGTCGAGCGGGGTCATATTTCAGGGCCCAATGTGTGGTAGTAGCTGTTTCATGGATCACAAACACAGAACTCAGTTCCTGAAGGAACTTTCAATGAGACAACCCACCATGTACTCCTACATGGCCTCTCACCGCTACCTTTACCAAATCGTGTTCACACACTTAGCTCCAACACAGTAGGACATGTTCACAACTTCAATTCATCCCCCGATGAATCAGACCTGACACAACTCTAAGCAATAGCAGGCATGACAACAAGCATGAATGAGTAGGCACATCAGGGCTCAAACAACTCCTACTCATGCTAGTGGGTTTCATCTATTTACTGTGGCAATGACAGGTCATGCAGAGGAAAGGGGTTCAACTACCGCAGCATGTAATAGTTGAATCGTTGTTGTCCTAATGCAGTAAAAGAGAGCAGGAGCGAGAGAGTGGGATTGTATCGGAATGAACAAGGGGGTTTTGCTTGCCTGGCACTTCTGAAGATAGTATAGTTCTTCATCGGTGTCATCGAACTCATCGTCGGAACCACGTCTATCGAGAGGGGACAAATACCGGCAAACAAAGAGGAACACAATCAATGCAATGCAACAATTATGATGCAGATAATGTCATGGCAATATGCTGTTGATTGAGCTAATGCAACTAGCAATCATATTAAATGAAGTTGGTTTGAACCAAGGGTTCAAATTCAAACTCCATATGTGCTTATTTAAATGTCAATTATGCAAATTGCCCTGTACAGCAACCCTAGGTTGTTCAAACATGCATGCAAATGCCATAAACAGATTCCTTGAATTTTTCATTTATTAAATTTTATTTCTTGATTTTAGAGAGTTTATAGTCTATTTTCTGAAATAAATAAATCATTTCTGATTTATTAAATCCCAGAAAAGCTTTACTGCGTCAGCATTGCGCAAGGGTGATGTCAGCGGGTCAACTGGTCGGCCAGGTCAAACCTGACCTGCGGGACCCATTGGTCAGTGACCCTGGGCTAGTTAGGTCGTCGACAGTGGGACCCGGTCAACGTTGACTAAGTCAAAGTCAAGCTGACACGTGGGGTCCGCAGGATTAGCACTAATTTAAGCAGGATATTTAGACTAACCTAATTAGGCTCGGGGACCCACATGTCAGTGTCTGTTAGGATGGGTAATTAACGGAGATTAGCACTAATTACGCCGCCACGTCGGCATGCCGGAGTTTGGCCGGCGGCGACCTCAAGCCGTGGCGGAGTCTGCTCGGGATTGAGCTACAGGTGATGGTTTTGAGCGTGGTTTGCAGCTACGGGACGCTGGACACTCGCGCGCATCCAATGGTGCCATCTAGTCGCGGGGTGGCCAGATACGTTGACAGCGTCGAGTTCCGCGGCGGCCGGAGTTCGGACCTTGACGGAAACGACGCTACGGGGCATCTCCGGGCGAGCTGGTGGTGTTGCGGGCTCTAGCGGCGCTAGTGAGAATGAAACGTGCTCAGACCGACGTGTGTGGGCTCTAGCCACCAGCGGTGACATGGCCGGCGGGTGGGAGCTCTGGCTCCGGTAGTGGAGGCGGCTAGAGGGTGCGTACGAGCGCGGGGAGTAGGGGAGAAGATGGCGGAGCTCACAACGGGGTCGGAGACGGTCTCAGCGAGCTCGGGGAGGCGGAGACGGCGGCAATTCGACGGCGGCGATCCTCGGTGGCCGAGGAGGGGAAAAACGCGCGGGGGTGGCGCTTCGGGGCCCTTCCGGTAGCTTGGCTCGGTGAGGAGGTAGGGAACGAGGTGGCGGAGCTCGGGGATAGCTCGGGGAGGCTCGGGGAACACGGTGGACGCGGTGACGGCAAGCGGCGGCGACGGTCTCGCTTGGCCGTGCGCGTGAGAGAGAGCAGAGGACGGGGAGGGGGTCCAGCACGAGAGGGGAGAGACGCAGGGGGTCGAGGGCGTCTTTGTGGCGCGTTCAGAAGAGCCGGGGCGTCGCAGTGGAAGCAGGAGCTGGCCAGGGCGGCGTCGGCGCGCTCCAGCGAGCTGCTTCATGCGCTGGCGCGGGGAAGAAGACACCCGTGCCCCTGGTGGGCTGGCTGGTCCAGCTGGGCCGCCAGGTGGGTGCCACGTAAGGAAACTCTCTCTCTCCTTCAATTAGTTTTCTGTTTTCTATTTATTTGATATGTTAGGAATTAGTAATAATACTAACTCATTTCCATAAATCCTGGGATATATTTTGGGCTCTATTTGAAATATTTACGACTGCCCAAAATTGTTTCCAGGATTATTCGAGCATTTAAAATATTTATATTGATTAAATGCCCAAATTCAAATACCTAAGGATTTAATTCAAAGCCCAAATGTGTCCAACAAAAATGCAAATCATCTTGGGTAGATGCCTCCACGTTAAACCAGAGATGATGAACATTTTTAAAAGGCATTTTGAGTTCATTGAAAATATTTTTATTTGAAATTATTTGAATTGCATTTGTGCTAGGGCTTGATCATTCCCATTTAAGAGTTTCATAAAACTTAAACATGATGACATGATGATCAGGCAAGGTCAAGCAAAGGCTAAGGCTAGGGCTATGACAACTCACCCCCACTAAACAAGAATCTCGTCCCGAGATTCAAGACGCGAGGTAAGAAGACAGAGGGGGCACAAAGACCAACCGATCTTCACGATCAGAGGTGCACCTCAAAGGTTGTTGCTGATTTCGTTGCATACGTTGATCTTGACATTCTCTTTTGAGAATCTTCATCCACGCGATGAGGATAGAAAGAAGCTATACTAGGATTGATTCAATCTCGAAGATCGAGTTATACAACATTCACTTGCGGAATGAAGATGTTGAAAACATCTTGAGTTGAGACACCAGAACACATCGAGAGGGATGGAAGATAAACGACGGGTTTGATTTTGGGTTGGGCAACAATTCCAACACTTAGAGATGTGGATGTGTCAAGGTGGCGAGGAAATAAATTTGAGGCTAGGTTTAAAAAGGCCACGTGATGCTACAGAGTCAGCCAAGTTAGTATCAGAGGCAGCCGGTGCCGTTAGGTGTCATGCACGTATCCTCCCAACATGGATCCAGTGCAGGAATGAGAAAGACAATACCTAGTTTTAACACCTTCCTTGATCATTTATTCGTAAGTAATGTCATTCATCACAATAAGTAATATTCTCTTGCTCTGTCCCATACTTTCTAGCTTCCTCCTAATAAGACTCACATTCTTTTTTCAACAGATGAGGTTTAAGTTGGATCTGAAAGATGATGCAACTAAACAAGCATGCACTCATGTTTTTCAGTCTGCTCTGCGACAGTATCAGTACCACCTTAGAAAATATCACTTTGAAGGCAAGGCTGACAATGAAATTGCCCAAACATCTCCAGTGGAATATATTACAGATGAAGACTGGACAGCCCTCGTTAAACACTGGTCTGATCCAAAGTATCAGGTAGGCTATATGTATTTGATTAGACCATATATTGAACTTGTATTTATATATGTGCCTTACAAGTGTATCTTCTTCTAGGCTAACTGTTTGAAGAACAAAACCAACCGTTCTAAAGTGAAATTCCAACAGAGAACAGGATCTCGTAGCTATATTGCACACTGCGAGGCTCTTGTAAATAGCTGCTACTTCCTTCTTTTTTGTGCCATATTATCGTATCTATATTGACTTATTCCAAATACAGAGGAATGCCCGTGCGGACCAAAAAGAACCTGAACCGAATGCAGTGCAAATCTTCAAGGATTGCCACACCAGCAAGATGAAGGGCATGAGCACACCAGTTCAAGCCACTGTTGTAAGTCCTTACTCCTCTTGCCTTGAATTGATTGGTACTGTGATGTGTTCATTTAACTACTTGGTTTGCAGCCATTGTTAGTTACTCTGTTCACTTTTATTCACAGTTGTCTTAACATATCATTTCACCTTACATGGTTTAAAAGAGATGAAGGATATTCTTTTGGTCTTGATCTGTAATCTAGTTGTTATGTTCATGTGCGCACACAATGATAAAATAGCATGTTTGTTTTATATCTGTTTTCCCATGATATGAATGATGTCATACTATGTTCATCCTACTTTAAACCATGTCTCTTTATCCTTAGATGTCAACGAATGTGAGGAAATAGACAATACAGTAGGCATGCTACATGGACATATGTTCTGAAAGTGATTTTATTACGTAGTTGGCACTACAATACATGCCAATGTATTATAGTAGTTCACCAAAATAAGTTATGTATAAATGTTTAACCTACTTTGTTTGTTTTTGTCTCATTAGTAACTTATCTGGTACACTAATCTACAAGTTCAAACTTTCAGGAAGCTATGGAACAAATGATTGAACAGGCACAACCCCCTGAAGGTGACGAGGCTACTACATGCACAATGTCACCTCTTGCTGAAGTGTGTCAGTATCTCTCCACTAACAGTGCAAAAAGCAACTTCCTACGTAATTCTGGGTTGGTTGTCAAGGTAACCTCGTCCAAATCGCCTAATGAACAAAATCTTCCTGCTAGACAGAGTGATATATCCGTGCTCCAGACACAAGTCCAATCCCTAATGGACGTTGTTTCGGAAACAAGAATAGTGGTTGAGAAATGTCGTCAAGATATGAATGGTTTTGAAACCAGACTATCAGACATTCGCTTCGTTGTTCAAGAGCAATGGCGGAAAAAGGTGGAGATCATGCTGCTCCATCAGATTCTACAGCCTGAAACATTAGCACACAGGTCAAATGATCTGTGCTTCTATACATCTGATGGTGCTTTTATCTAGAAGGACTGTAAACTTTATGCCAACAGGCCTTTTGTTGTATGGTTGGAATTTATTTTGTTGTGATACAACATTTATGATGCTGCCTCAGGCTGTAGTAATTACGACACTATTTTTGTATAGTGTAGGTTTATCTTAGTAATGTATTCGGCTGAAAGCTTCGTAGGAACCCAACATGCCAACATTCGTCGAGCCCATTCCAATTGGGCTAAAAACGATTATAGGCCGAAATTGGCATGTAGCCCACTAAAAATATCTGGGCCTAAATCAGCATAAGCTTTCATATTTTTCTGGTAGGCCTGTGCCCATAGTAGGCCTTTAATAGGCCTAAACATAATTTGGGCCCTCAGTAAAAATAGGCCGTTTACAGGTGTAAATATCTCGAGCCCATAAAAAACATGGGCCTTTAATAGACCGAAAGTGAGATTGGGCCCTGATTGTGCCAAATAACCCACTGGACTTAGCAGGCCGAAATGGTGCCCATTTGCGATGCGGATCTTTGACAGGCCGAAATTCGGACGGGCCGTAAATGCGTCGACCTAATACACGAGCCTTTAACAGGCCAGAACTTCGGTCGGGATAGATTATCGTCATTTTTATATGGGTCGTTAATGGGCCAGATATGATGTTGGGCCACATCTGGCCCATGGTTTATGTTCGGCGTTAAGATGCCGAAAATGACAACAGGCCGAAAGTGGCCCAAAGCTATAGTGGGCCTCTAACAGGCCGAATGTCAGACATGGCCGAATGTGACCCAAATCCTTCATGGTCGTTTATGGGCCGAAAGTTTTGATGGCCTGAAAATGGGCCCAAATGAAGCCAGACCATTAACAGGCCGGAAATACACGGGACCGTAATTCGACCCAATTACTTAGCGGACTGTGAACGGGCCAGAAATGACCATGGGCCGCGTTGATGACAAATTTAGGACAGGTCATTGACGGGCCGATTTGACAGAGAATGTTGGGCCTTAACTGGGCCGGCCCATTATGGTATGCAAAATCTTGTGGCCTTTAGCTGGGCCGGCCCATTATGGTCCACTAAATTTTGTGGGCCTTTAGCTGGGCCGGCCCATTATGGTCCGCTAAATCTTATGGGCCTTCGGTTGGGCCGGCCCATTTAAACTTT
>NC_053027.1:373242234-373297890 GCF_003073215.2 Triticum urartu | reverse complement strand
TAACATATTCGATGGTAACCACGGACCTGGCAGCGGCTCAGGCGGTGGCGGCTTTCATGGCTCGGGCGCCGGCTCAAGCGGTGGCGGTTTTCATGGCCAGGGCCATCAAGGCAGTCAAGGCGGCTATAATCAGCAACCCGGCCAGGGCAGTCAGCAGCAGCAGCAGTCCGGGTATCAGAGTAACCCAAAGCAGCTGAACGGTGGGCAGTATCATGTGTTCACCACCAGTTTGTGCAAATGGGACCAAAAACTTCATAAGAGGGCTATAAATGCTGTTGAGCTGGCGGTTCCATGTTATTTGAGATGGTCTGAGCAACCTATTGTATGGAGTAGGGAAGATCATCCTCCCCGGGTCGATAATCTGGGTCATCTGGCTTTGGTGGTGGCACCTCAGGTTGGTGGATATAAGTTCACTAAAGTGCTCATGGACGGAGGCAGTAGCATCAACATCCTTTATCATGAGACATTCCGTCGCATGGGGTTGACTGATAAGAGTCTTAAAACACCCAACACTGTTTTTCATGGGGTAGTGCCTGGTAAGTCGGCGTACCCGGTTGGTAAGATTGAGCTAGAAGTGGCCTTTGGGGATGAGTATGATTCTAGGGCTGAGAAGTTAACTTTTGAAGTGGTTAAGATCAAAAGCCCATATCACGCTCTGTTTGGTCGGCCGGCTTATGCTAAGTTCATGGCTCGGCCGTGTTATGTTTATCTGTAGCTCAAAATGCCGGGTTATAAAGGCACCATCACAGTACATGGAAGCCGGAAGATATCCCTGGAATGTGAAGAAGGTGATGCGGCTTATGCCGAATCTGTTTGCGCAACAGAGAAATTGAAGTTTTATAAGGATAACGTTGACCCGGCGGATATGACATCTTTGAAGAAGCCAACTATGGAGCATGAGCCGACGCTGAAATTTAAGTCTGCTGATGATACTAAGATGATTGATTTTGTGCCTAGCGACTCATCCAAACAGTTCATTATCAGTGCCAATTTGGATCCAAAATAGGAAGGCGCGCTCATCGAGTTCATCCGTGAGAACCGGGACATCTTTGCATGGAAGCCTTCTGACATGCCGGGTGTACCGAGGGAACTCGCTGAGCATACTCTCAACATTGATCCAAAGTTTAAGCCGGTGAGGCAGTTTTGTCAGCGGTTTAATGAGGAAAGGAGTAAGGCTATTGGAGAAGAGGTAGCCTGGCTCTTGGCGGCCGGGTTTATTGTTGATGTTTTTCACCCAGAGTGGTTAGCTAACCCGGTGCTTGTACTCAAAAAGAACGGCACCTGGCGTATGTGTGTGGATTACATAGATTTAAACAAAGTTTGTCTGGCTGATCCTTTTGCTCTCCCTCGTATTGATCAAATCATTGATGCTACGGCAGGATATGAGTGTTTGAGTTTTTTGGATGCTTATTCTGGTTATCATCAGATCAAGATGGCAGTTAAGGACCAGGAGAAGACAGCTTTCATCACTCCGTTTGGAGCCTTCTGCTATGTGTCTATGCCTTTTGGGCTTAAGAGCGCCCAGGCGACTTATCAGCGATGTGTGCAGAACTGTCATCATGACCAGATTGGGCGTAATGTTCATACTTATGTGGATGATATAGTGGTTAAATCCAGAGCAAAGGAAACCTTGGTAACTGATCTAAAGGAAACCTTTGATAACCTCCGGGTCTACAAGATGATGCTTAACCCGGCCAAGTGCGTTTTTGGAGTCCTAGCTAGCAAGCTTTTGGGCTTTTTGGTGTCTAATAGAGGCATTGAGGCTAACCCAGAAAAAATCAAGGTGGTTACATCTTTGGCTAAACCGGCGTGTATCAACGATGTTCAGCGGATGGCGGGTCGTGTTGCAGCTTTGAGCCAGTTCATAAGCGGGTTGGGTGAGAAGGCTATGCTGTTGTATCAAATGATGAAAAGACGGATGACTTTGTCTGGAGTGATGCTGCCGACTCCACCTTTGAAGGTTTGAAAAGACAGCTTGCTGAGCGCCAGTTCTTGCTGCCCCCGTTGAGAAGGAGCCGCTATTGTTATATGTGGCTGCTAACTCACGATCCGTCAGCGTGGCCATTGTTGTGGAGCGCAAGGAGGCTGGCAAGGAACATCCGGTTCAACGACCGGTTTACTACGTCAGTGAGGTGCTCATTGAATCCAAGCAAAGATACCCACATTGGCAAAAGCTTGTTTATGGGGTGTTCATGGCAAGCCAGAAGCTTAAGCATTACTTCCAGGGTCATCCTATCACTGTGGTTAGCTCTGCTCCTTTAGGAGATATTATTCAGAATAGAGAAGCCACAGGACGAGTCACCAAGTGGGCCATTGAGCTTGGGTCTCATAATTTAAAGTATGTGCCACGTACGACCATTAAATCTCAAGCATTGGTGGACTTCATTAACGATTGGCCGGAGTTACGGATACCCAAAGAGAAGCCAGACAACACATATTGGACGATTCATTTCGATGGGTCCAGGCAGTTGGAAGGCTCGGGGGCTGGAGTTGTTTTAACTTCTCCTCGAGGTGACAAGTTTTGTTATGTGTTGCGATTGATGTTTCCTTGTACTAACAACACAGCAGAATATGAGGCCTTGCTCCATGGTCTTCGAATGGCTAAAGAGATGAGTTTAAGCCGGGTACGGTGCCTTGGCAACTCAGATTTGGTGGCTCAGCAGGTGTCAGGCAAATGGGATTCCAAGGACCCTCTCATGGCGGCTTATCGCCGGAAGTTGATGTTGTTGCTGGACATTTCAAAGGTTATGAGGTGGAGTACATTGACCGCAGAAAAAACGAAGCGGCTGATGCTTTAAGCCAGTTGGGATCTCAGCGTAAGCCGGTGCCACCTAACACTTTTCTAGATGTTCTGCATAATCCTTCTGTCAAATTGCCTATAGAGGAAGATTCGGCCGTTCCAGACCTGGAGGCACAGTTAGTGGCGGCTCTTCATGTTATTCCAGATTGGACATTACCGTATTTGGCTTACATGACCCGGGGTGAGTTGCCAAAGGATGAGACCTTGGCTCGATAGATAAACCAGCGGTCTAAGTCAATGACAATTTCCAATGGTGAGTTGTATCATCGCAGCGTCACTGGAGCGTTTCAACGTTGTGTCTCTCCTGAAGAAGGTTAAGAAATTCTTCGTGAGATCCATGAAGGGGATTGTGGTCATCACGTCGGCTCAAAGTCTCTTGTGGCTAAAGCTTTTCGTCATAGTTTTTACTGGCTAACGGCTCACGCTGATGCAGAGGATCTGGTCAGGAGGTGTGATGGGTGTCAAAAATTTGCACGACGAGCGCACGTGCCGGCTCAAGAATTGCGGATGATTCCAATCACTTGGCCGTTTGCAGTCTGGGGGCTTGACATGGTTGGACCTTTTAAAAGATCCAAGGATAAAAAGACACATCTTTTGGTGGCAGCTGACAAATTTACAAATTGGGTTGAGGCAGAGCCGGTTAGTACGTGTGATGCAGCCATGACGGTTCAGTTCATGAAAAAGGTGATCTTTCATTTTGGCTTTCCACATAGCATTATAACTGATAATGGTACTAATCTGTCCAAAGGCGATATGGAGGAGTTTTGTCAACGTGAGCATATCCGGCTTGATGTTTCGTCAGTAGCTCACCCCCAATCCAATGATCAGGCTGAGAGAGCAAATCAGGAAATCTTAAAAGGTCTCAAGCCCTGGCTTATGGTTCCTTTACAACGGACGCCGGGTTGTTGGGTAGAGGAGTTACCCTCAGTGCTGTGGAGCATCAATGCCACTCCTAACAGGTCTACGGGCTATACGCCTTTCTTCATGGTTTATGGAGCTGAAGCAGTCCTGCCTAGTGATATTCGTCATGACTCACCCCGTGTGGCGGCTTACGTTGAAGCTAATAATGAACAAGCACGACAATACGCACTTGACTTGTTAGATGAAGAGAGAGATTTGGCAGCAGCCCGGTCAGCAATTTACCAACAGGACCTGCGCCGTTATCACAACCGCCGGGTTAAGTCCAGAACCTTTCAAGAAGGTGACCTGGTGCTCCGGCTCATCCAGGATCAATCCGATGCACACAAGCTATCCCCACCTTGGTAAGGACCCTTTGTGGTCAGTAAGAACCTGAACAATGGGTCATATTACCTTATCAACGTTCGAGAGCATAAAGACTCACGTAAGTCAGAGGAGGAGACCCGCCGGCCGTGGAATGTTGCTCAGCTTCGGCCATACTATACTTGAGCCACTGGCTCTCACCATGTACATACTTTGATATGTTATGATAAGTAATAAAGCAGGACCTCTGTCCTTTTTCCTCCTCAATGGTTATATATTTTTATTATTTTCATAATTCAAACAACCATTAGGGGGCTGATCGTATCCGAATCTAGCTTAACCCTTTTGGTCCGGCTCATGATCGTATTCGAATCTAGCCGTAAACCTCATGGTCACTTGGGGGCTTCCTGTTCAAACATAGTTCGTATTCAAACCAAAGAGAACATAGCTGTCGTAACCCTCTTGACCGGCACAAAGCCAAACTCACTAGGGGGCTTCTTGATCGTATCCGAATCATAGCTTCACCCCTTTTGGGTCCGACTTGGATCGTATTCGAATCAGGGTCGTTAAAAACCGCTCAAGGTCAATTGGGGCTTCCTGTTCAAACATAGGTCATATTTGAACCAAAGAGAACATACCTGTCGGTACCCTCTTGATCGGTGCAACGCCAAAACCACTGGGGGCTACATGGTCGTATTTGAATCCTAGCTTAACCCCTTTGGTCCGGTTTACTGATCGTATTCGAATCAGAAGCCTCCAAATTATTATTAATGTTTTTTACATCATTTTGAAACATCCTATTTTGCTTTCCTGATTTTTGTTGTCTCAAAGCTAACTGCACGTATGGTTTCAATTTGAACCGGCTCGGTTACTTGACAATGAGTGGCCATGGGATAACAATTATCAGGTATATCAAGGTGTTGGATTCTACAACATTAGGGTCATCAACCTTATTGTACGAGTCATATAAGCCGGCAATTCAGAATCAAAGAACATAGGTATGACATTGTTGTTCATAAACAGGTTTATCTGTATCTTTTCGTTAATCAAAGGTTTTTTTCAGCCTTGTTTGTCTTACATCTGGTCCTCTTTTTTATACCATGATGATTTTATAGTTATGTGTCGGGTGTTTTTGACCCATCTAGTGATCAACTGCCAGGATAGTTTTTTATCTTTTGCATACGGGAACAGATTCAAACACTGCAGATGCGATCGCAGATATAATGCATATATTGACCTTACGAGTAAAAGGTCATATGCAACATCCTATGCACGATGGCATAGGCAAAATATGCAGTTTTCAAACTAACCTATTACAAGGCATTGAGAGCCCAAAAGGTTAGACTGTTTTCTCTCTTAAGTAGGTCTCAAGCTAAAGGCTGAATTATTCAGATGGTTATGATTCCTCCCTTGCTGGCTCACCTCCATCCACTGGCTGGAAGCTAGGATTGGACCAGTCAAAGCCGTTCATAGCAATGAACTCAGCCTCATCGTTAATTAGGCCGGCCGGGTCAATTTCCGGGGCAAAAGTGTGTTGGCGAACCGGCTGGATAAGATCCGTCACTTTATAAGAGGGAGTCACCATCTTTTTATTCTCCACATCAAAACCCGACTGATATTTGTCGATGTTGGTCTCCTCGCCAAGAATGGTAGCTTGAGGACGAACTCCCCTCACACAGGCAATAAAGTCATCTTGCTCAAACGGAGTCCCGTCTTCCTTTACGGTAGGGTACCCCTTAGCCACGTCCACCGGGTCTAAATCCGGCACCCATGCTTTGGAGCGGCTTAGGGCAGTCAGGGCTCCAGCTCTTGCACAAGACCATTTGACCTCTTGAAATCTGGCGGGTAAGATGGATAGCTTCTTCAAAACATCACTCAAATGGTTGGGTCCTTGGTTGGCAGGGAAGATCGTAGCAAGTGCCCGTTGAGCCCCAGTGTACAGTTGCTCCACCAACGTATAAACCGCCTTCAGTTTTGTCACACTATTTTGACTCAGATTGTTACTCCGTGGACCTGTGAGTGTTTTAACAAAGGTTCAGCAGGCGGTTTATATTCCTGGTCAAAATAAGAGTATAAGTGATTAATGCAAATGACTGACCAAAGATTGCGGAGGCCATTTGAGACACACGGTTTTTTAAGCCGGTGAGCTTAGTGGTAACTTCCTTGAGAGCCGTTTCTACTGTCTCAGCATGTTGTATCAGCAAGGCCTTCTCATCAGCCCAGGATTTCTTCTTTGCATCCAAACTGGTCTTTAGTTTTTCAGCTTCAGAGAGGCTCAATTGAAGTTTGGAGTCAGCAGTCTTTATCTCCGCTTCTTGATCCGCCAGCCGGGTCTTTGCATCCGTTAGTTGAGAGCTCAATTCAGTTAGGGCGGTCTACAAACATGCACATGTGTGTCAAAATTTAAATAAAAGTTATACTGATTAAAGTCCCAAGTGCTTTGCAACGCAACACCACTTGGTACTTAGGGGCTAATGTCTGCCAAAGAAGTTCCTTTTTTCCAGGCTTAAAGTCCCAAGTATTTTACAAGTAACAACACTTGGCACTTGGGGGCTAATGCATGACCTTTTGAAAGTTTTTTCATATTAAGCCGGATCACACTATTTATTTCGACTAATTCAAGACAGTTATGAAGATTAAGTATCGGCTCATTTGTGATAAATTGAGCCGGCCCTTGGGGACTACAAGTGAAAGTTAAAGCTAGATTTAAGGAAAATCTAAGACAGGGTATCAAACTGTATCACAAGTCTACAGATCATTCAGATTCCTCATAATCCAGAGACTTGGGGGCTGGCAGAGCAAATATAAGATGGTGAAAGTCGGCGAACATACCTCATATTTCAGCTGAAGTTTCTTGCCATCTCAATTTCCGAGTCACGGCTAGAATGCACATGACTGAGGTAGCCAGACAACACGTCACTAATGTTCAGATGAGCGTAATGAGAGACATCAAACCGCACCTTCTACCTCTCTAAAGCCTCTTCTTTAGCAGAGTGCCGGGCCAATACAGCGGGGTTGCGCGGCTTAACGAATCGACTACCAGTAATCAAGACATCATTGTCAGAAGTTGTCGGCGGGTTGGCAGAGCTAGATGGTTCAGTGATAGCCGGATTAAGTGTGGTTTCATCAGCTGACAACTCAGGAGGGTCCAATTGAACATGAACAGCCGAGTCTTTTGGCGCTTCAGATTGATCAGGAGGAGTTGGTACTGCCGGTTCAGGTGTAGGATCTTTCGGGTTTTCTGCCGGCTTAGTCACCTTAGCTCTCTTGGACTTTGCTTGACCGCTAAGAAAGATTTTATGAGACAGTTAGTATAATAATGCAGTTTTTAAAGATGCAGAAGAAAGATGATTGTCCTTACCCAGGGGCAGTCTTGAAAGCCGGAAATTGAGTTTGTGACGAGTCGCCAGAAGAGCGAGAAATTTCCTGCAAAGGTAAAATGAAGTTAAGAAAATAAGGAAATAGATTCATAGATAAAAACAAAGGACAAAGGTGAAAGAAACCTCATTCTGGCATTTCCGAGGAGTTTTTTGTAAGTCAAAAGGTGGTTCATCATTGTCATTAGTCCGGGCCTGATGGCGGCTCTCATGTTGCTGCTTTTTCAAAAGAAAATGAGGGTCCAAATAAGCCAAAGGGTGCGAAAACCTTACTTTCCGGGTTACCAGTCGAAGTTTCTGTCTTGGCAAAGGGGCTGAGTTGGAGGAAATAGTTACCTCTTCTTCCACGGCCTGGCTGGCCCCCATGTCGTCCTGGCAATAGTCAGTGTCAATAAGATAGTTGAAAAATTGGACAAGGGAGTCAAGGGCTACCTCCAACTCAGAAACATCATCCAGCTGGAATATGTCAGATGCAGTCTTCTTCTTCTTGGGCTTCCGGGTTGTTCTCCTAGCGGCTATGGCAGCGGCTCTAGCCTTCTTGGCAGCGGCTCTAGCCTTCTTGGCAGCTTCATGATCATACTTGGCCTTCTAGAAGTCAGATTTGGCCTATAAACAAATAAACAGGTTAAAAGGTCATGCAAGTATTTAAACTACTGAGGGAAACACAAAAAGAGAAAGAGGTTAGGGGGTTTTACCCCTGATGCCGGGTTATGTTTGCAGAAGGGGTTTAATCCAACCTTACTGTAGTCCTCGTATTTTCCGTTCACAAGGATGGTTGACATTGCAACAATGTCTTCTTCAGTCAATTGAACAGAGCTATAACACAGAGAGTCATCTGGGCCTCCGCCATATTCATACATTAACTTGGATCAGCGCTCAGAGGGATGACCCGCCATGCGACCCAGCAACGGATCAGGTCAACTCCAGTTAAGCCATTCCCCAATAAATCTTGAATCCTTTTGATAGATGGCTTAGAGGGAGCACGAACTTAGAGTCAAGACGCTCCACGCGGTAACCTGACAGTGGTTTTTCATCAGCTGGTGATATATCTTGGCAGTAACCAAGTTTGGTTCCAATCTTTAGGATGGCTTGGTAAGGCCAGTAAAGGAAAGACGGCACCCTGTCAGCGTTGAATCGAGATTCCGCCAAGTTCCAAGATAGGACCGTTGGTGCACCCATTCTAGCGGTTCAAATAAAAGTACTCTCTGAAGAGCTCCACAGTCGGTTCTTCTTGAAGATATACCTCACAAAGAACTTGAAAATTGCAGATATTGGATATAGAGTTGGGTCCAATATCTTGTGGATGAAGCTTGAAAAAATGCAGAACGTCTCGGAAGAACTTTGAGCCGGGTGGTGAGAAGCCCCAGTTCATGTGATCAGTGAAAACGATAACTTCACCGTCTTTGGGCTGAGGTCGTTCTTTGTCCGGGTCAGGAGCACGATAAGACATCATGTTTTTCTCTGGCAAAAATCCTATGGTGACAAATTCCTTCAAGGTATCTTCAGTAACTGTGGAAGGGACCCAGTTGCAGACTGTTGGCGCTTTGGACGGCATGATCAAAAAAGGGCAAGCTAAAAAGAAAGTAATTTGCTGGTTCAATTTATTGATGAAGTTACAGGTTCATGATTATAGTACAGATGAGTAATGGCGGCTTAAGTAAGGGTTAATGATATATAAAGGAAAAATGAGCCGGAGTCATAAGGCGCCATGACTAAAAATATTCAAAGGTTGCCTAAGTCAGAAATTGTCTAAGTACTGAGATAAACATGTTTCACAAGTGGTTGCCATTATTTTGGATCAAGATGGCTCAGAAAAGGGAAATAAATCTAGACCTAAAAACCAGCACAGAGGAGTTCATCAGTTCTAAGGAGACCTTTGTATAAGAAGAAAGGGATCTGGTAGCCTCTGAAATGGATGTAAAACAACTACCGCATAGATTCTATATTTCTTTTATATCAAAGGAGAGGGCAGTGGAGAAGCTGCAAGTAATCTATGACGAACAGCAAAGAACACAAGAAAGAAACCTCCCGAACCCTAATGCAGATCTATGGGGGTGAGAAAGCGAGAGCTTACGGGTGCAGAGCTGCTGCGGAGGATCGCCGCCGTTCTCTGGAGAGACTCAGGGTGATGCAGCGGCCGGAGTTGAGGACGATGGTGCCCTATGGCGGCGGCAGAGCTCGAGTAGCAGAGAAGTTGCGAGAGGAGGAAGAAGAAGAAAGAGGAAGGACCGGCCATGCCTATTTATAAGGGGATAAGTGAACGGGCAGGCGTGAAAATCGAGGAAGACCAAAGTAATGATTATCCAGCTAAATGGACGCCTCGATTTTCGGAAAACATTTAAGATAAGGATCCTTGAAGATGACGTCGTGGCATTTTTTTCCAAATTTTCTGAAGATGACGTCATGGCGGGTTATAGAGCTTTTACAAACAGCAGAAGATGGATTTCGGCTAAGTGTTGGAGGTTGACAAGAACAAAGTTCAAATCAACCTGGGGCCTAATGTTGGGAATATGACTACCAGGTATGACCCGCCCAGGAGGGGTCGGGTCAATCTTCATGGCGGGTTATTAAAAGAAGCCCAACGAATATACAAGGCGATAGTTTATTATAAGACTTGTAGTAGGCCCAAGCCTAGAGGCGGCTTAAGGCCCATAATTGTAAACCGCCATGTATAAGTAATACTTGTAAAGAAAGGCATGTAATAGAAGTCACTGAGCCGGACATGTTGTATGAGCCGGCCGGGACTCTGTAGGCCGCCAGACGTCCACCCGTATATATAAGGGGACAACCCAGCGGCGGCTTAGGGAAGAAAACAACAGATTGAGAGCCAAGCTAGCGTATTTCGCTCCTTGGTCATCGAAACCTAGCAATACCACAACAACTAGACTAGGCTTTACCTTCACCGCAAGGAGCTGATCCAGTATAAACCTCTCGTGTCCTTTGTCCCGATTAACCCCTTTAAGCTTCCTAGTTGCGATGGCTCCACGACTAAGTCCTTTCACTAGGACTTCTGCCGTGATAATTCCACGGCAACTACAGCGATAGGTTACCACCAAGAGCTGCATCTGTGCCCTCACCACCGATGCCCATCTCATGGTTTTCCTCCTCTCTCCACACCGCCACCTTGACCCGGTGCCATCTAGCAGACTATCTGGTACAAATGCTTCGACTGCCACTGCTGAAAAAACTTGCGCTTGTGTTGGTTGATCTGTCGGTGGCCTCACTTCACAGCATCATCCACTCTAGCTGCCGTGCACTGCAACGTTTGGTGCTTGTTTTTGGACTAGGAATCCATATCCCTTGTCTCAAAATAAAGTCATCTCACCTTGTAAGAATTGGAATTCATTTTGAAGGACAGGAGCTCATCATCGAAGACGCCCCTTCACTTCAAAGGTTGCTCCTTGATTGTTGTTATAAACCTTCACAAATAACTATGGTCTCTATGCCTAAACTGGAGACCTTGGGTGCAATTAGTGATCTGTTTGAATGGTTCGAGATGGTGTTTGCCTCCACACCTATTGAGTTACTATATATTATTCACGTACACTTTTGTAATTTGCATTTTTCATTTGTGCGCAAAAGTTAAGTATCATATTGGAGTACACTTTCAGTGCTAATATTATGTTCTATGCTCGATGAAGCACTTGTACATCCTATCAGTGGTGGTGGATTCTGTCAAGACCTTATATATCAGTATGTGGTGTTTTGATCTCAACATCATTATTACCTTGCTGCAATGCTTTCCATGTGTGGAGAATCTTATATTTACTAATCAGAGGCACCATACAGAGCTTCACGTTAATCCTCGTGACTCAGAAAATCATCCATTAGATCGAGGTATTAACTTTCTACAGTCGTCAGATGAGATTCCAAGAGTCCGTACCCAATGTCCCACCTCCCACGACTTCCTCTCTGTAAAAAACAATGAACAATCTTTTTCTCGCTCAATGTCCCACCTCCTCGCTTAGGCACGGATGCATCATCCACCTGTAGCCTGTTTCTCCTTCGTCCCTTCTCCACTCTTCATGCAGCAATCGTCTAAAGCGATCCATGGATCCTCTCCTCCATATCTTCCTCTGCTATCTTTGAATATCCATCTTGCAAGCTCTTTTTGGAGGATTTTGATGTTAGTTTCTAACCCGCAGGTACAATCTAGATTTTCCTTTTGGGGGGATTCGATGAATCCCTTCATCACAGTCATGAGCTGCTCGATCTGAACTCGCCCCGTCTCCTCCTATCAAGCGTGACCGTCTTGAATCAAGTAATAATCATAGCTTGAGAGACCCCTGTAAATAGTATCTCCCTGAGTCTTTCCTTCGTCGGTCCCTAGGGCTCCTCCTCCTATCACTTCTCCAGTCTTCACGCACAACAGGGTAGGTTGAATTGGGCTTGAGTAAGGAGGAGCTTGGGTACTCCAGCCTGCAGCTGCTAATGGGAAGGGGCAACAGAGGACGAAGCTGCCATGAGGTGGCTACAGACATCTCCGCAACTCCTTCCTCACCGATCCCCAACACTGCTCCTCATGTCACTTCTCTAGTCTGCACGTACAAGCATCTAATCTAAATTAAACGTTCCAAGTTTCTTGATTCCCTTTCTCTAAAACCTTTGAATTTGTTATCCACTAATCCAAACATGCTGCAATCCATGTTGGCTGAGGAGGATGTCTTTCCAGCTTTCATGCCACGACCAAACAACAATATATACCATGGATGCTGCGGACATGTGGCAGAGAACCCAATGCAACAAATGTAGTTTCTTTTAGATCAGACAGTCGGCAATATTAGTGAACCTGCATATGTGAGGAACTATGTCAGGCTTATTGCAGGTATGCAAGAAGGAATGGCTAATTTGGTTTTTGCTTTTTGGAATTTTTATGTTGTGTGTCCTGGAATTTCAGGCTTGGTCTATATTATAATGAGAAAGTAAAACCTAGGGTTGCATTATGGGGGATGGCCATGATGCGTGTTCTTCAATTTTAGACAAGTCTAGATACATATCGAAGTAGTGGATTCAATTCACCGCACAATGAACTAGAGCATCTCTTCTGGAAAGTAGATAGGTTGTTTTAGATCATTACATGTTATGTCCAACTTACTTCTCTGTTTATTTCAAGAAAAAAATAGGTGTTTGCTTACTTGAACCTGCTCCATGTTATGCTCACCTAATGATGCAATAAGATATGTGCTTTTTAGAAACTCAAATTATACTCTGTTCTAATGGAACTTTTTGATATTGTTGTTTTTGCAGACATGGAGTGTACATCCATTCAAGAAGTCAAGAAGGTGTGGTTCTGAGCAGTATTTATTTGTAGCAACATGGGAGATCAAAAAATGATGCTCAAGTTAACCTTTCAATACATATTAGTGGCAAAGATATTCACCTCCTCGACGCCGAAATCGCCAGTCTCTCCCATAGCCTGACTCAACAGGCAAAGTAGCTCTACATCCCGATGCTTAATCAGTTACTTTGCCTGTTTGAAAACTAATGTTTAATAAGTTACTTAATGGTCTGCTCCACCTTTTCCATTTTTATACCCATGTAATGCTTTTTTAGAATTGCACCTATGTAGGAAAATATACCAAAATTTCTCATATTTTTGCAGAGCTTACTTATGCCATCCACTTTCCAATCCGTGCATGCCTCTCAAATAGACATTTGTCAGTCGATGTAGATTTGTACTTTATTAGGTATTAAGAAACCTTTAGCCTATCTGTAGATGTTCACTTACTAGGAAACTTTGTTCAGGTCAGTCAAGGAAAGGAGGCATGTTGTTCACTTTCTAGCCTATTTGTAGAAGAAACTTTGTTCACGTCACTTACTAGGATATGCACATGAAGAAATTGTAAAACCTGTATAGAGTATTATTAGTGTGAAGCATGTTCAGTTAACTTGCTAACAAAAAAGATGTTCATCAGCAAGCTATGTATTAAAAACATTCTAGATTATTACAATTTAACCTATAGATAGTTCAATCAAATCAGATGCCCCTGTCTTATATCATTTGTTCAGGTCAGTCAAGGAAAGGAGGCACATTGGTTTTCTAAGACAGAAAATGGTGTTTCATTCAGCAACTATCACAATATAGATGAAGTTTGAGATTTATCAGGAGTTTGTGGTTCATTTTGCTTGCTCTTTTACAACAGATTTTAGTCCTAAAGGTTGGTTCTAACACCCCGGATGACACTCCTCGGGAAATAAATTTATTCTCTCGATAGGGCATCACTCAGTGAAACTTTTATAGGTAACCTTCAGCTTCATAAGAGCACATCTTTTTGCCAGTTATTATATAGAACACTACTGGACAGCCCCAAGAATTCTTTCGTGTGCATGAACATGCTTTTTTTCCAGTGAATCCACCTCTCATCGCACATCCATTCATTAATATTAGATGATAAATCTTTTAGAGGCTCATTGTATATGTAGATACACAGATTTGGATTCTGTAGAACTTTTTCTGTCTGGTGAAAGGTATCTACAACGTCTACTTAAATCACTAAAACACCTGTTGAATCTATGTTCGTCCGTGCAGCATACCAAATTACTTATTTTCCAGAAAAAAAACTTCCGTGTAGTGTGATGCTTAATAGCCTTTCCTGTACATGTAAAATCTGCAAGAGATACGTATAGTTCCTGACCTGTGAACGACTGCTTAGTGCTATTGGTTCTTTCTACATCAAAGGTACATACATCTACAAGTTCTTTGTAGTTCAAATGGACTATCCTCTATAATAATAATTATTATTATGTAGAAGTGCTAATTCACTTACATGTGCCCTTTGCGGGAGTGAAAATTGAAAACCTTTATGGAGCAGATTAGATTGGTAAGCTAATAGTTAATTATGTAGTTGTAATTGGCCAGCGATGGTTTAAGCGTTATTCCATACTAACATTTATGTCATATTTGATCTTAATGTTATCTTTTGATCTACTACTTCCTATAGATTGGCCTAATTTCACCGCTACCAAAAAAAGAGTTTTCCATGATACATTAACTTTCTATCTGCTTTCGCCTTTCTAATGTTTTTCTTGCTCTGAAATGTTTTTATTCAGCATCAACTCTAGATGGAGATTCAACATTGTGGGCCATTTAATGGGCACAACAATGACAGAAATATATGAGGGACAAGAATGCTTCTGTGTAGA
The DNA here is from genome assembly GCF_003073215.2 of Triticum urartu. NCBI lineage: Eukaryota > Viridiplantae > Streptophyta > Magnoliopsida > Poales > Poaceae > Triticum > Triticum urartu. The sequence continues at coordinate 373,283,349 of NC_053027.1, read as the reverse complement.
GTATGGTCATGATCCTCAAGTTGAGAAGCCAATGGAGACAGCTACACGTGTTCCTCCTTTTCTGAGGAGTGATAACCCACAAGTATAGGGGATCGCAACAGTTTTTGAGGGTAGAGTATTCAACCCAAATTTATTGATTCAACACAAGGGGAGCCAAATAATATTCTCAAGTATTAGCAACTGAGTTGTCAATTCAACCACACCTGGAAACTTAATATCTACAGCAAGGTATTTAGTAGCAAAGTAATATGATAGTAGTGGTAATGGTAGCAAAAGCAATATTTTTGGTTTTGTAGTGATTGTAACAGTAGCAACGAAAAAGTAAATAAGCGAAGAACAATATATGAAAAGCTCGTAGGCATTGGATCAGTGATGGAGAATTATGTCGGATGCGATCGATCATGAAACAGTTATAACATAGGGTGACACAGAACTAGCTCCAATTCATCAATGTAATGTAGGCATGTATTCCGAATATAGTCATACGTGCTTATGGAAAAGAACTTGCATGACATCTTTTGTCCTACCCTCCCGTGGCAGCGGGGTCCTATTGGAAACTAAGGGATATTAAGGCCTCCTTTCAATAGAGTACCAGACCAAAGCATTAACACATAGTGAATACATGAACTCCTCAAACTACGGTCATCACCGGTAATGGTCCCGATTATTGTCACTTCGGGGTTAACGGATCATAACACATAATAGGTGACTATAGACTTGCAAGATAGGATCAAGAACTCACATATATTCATGAAAACACAATAGGTTCAGATCTGTAATCATGGCACTCGGGCCCTAGTGACAAACATTAAGCATAGCAAGGTCATAACAACATCAATCTCGGAACATAGTGGATACTAGGGATCAAACCCTAACAAAACTAACTCGATTACATGATAAATCTCATCCAACCCATCACCGTCCAGCAAGCCTATGATGGAAGTACTCACTCACGGTAGTGAGCATCATGAAATTGGTGATGGAGGAAGGTTGATGGTGACGATGGCGACGGATTTCCAGAACCCCGAACGGACTCCAGATCAGCCCTCCCAAGAGAGTTTAGGGCTTGGCGGCGGCTCCGTATTGTAAAACAAGATGAATCCTCCTCTCTGATTTTTTCTCCCTGAAAGTGAATATATGGAGTTGGAGTTGAGGTCGGCGGAGTGTCAGGGGGCCCACGAGGCAGGGGGCGCGCCCAGGGGGTAGGCACGCCCCCACCCTCGTGGACAGGGTGTGGGCCCCCTGACGTGGATTCTTCTTCCAGTATTCTTTTATATATTCCAAAAATAATCTATGTTGATTTTCAGGTCATTCTGAGAACTTTTATTTTTGCACAAAAATAACACCATGGCAATTCTGCTGAAAACAGCGTCAGTTCGGGTTAGTTCCATTCAAATCATGCATGTTAGAGTCCAAAACAAGGGCAAAAGTGTTTGGAAAAGTAGATACGATGGAGACGTATCAACTCCCCCAAGCTTAAACCTTTGCTTGTCCTCAAGCAATTCAGTTGATAAACTGAAAGTGATAAAGAAAAACTTTTACAAACTCTGTTTGCTCTTGTTGTTGTAAATATGTAAAGCCAACATTCAAGTTTTCAGCAAAGATTATGAACTAACCATATTCACAATAACACTTAGGTCTCATGTTTACTCATATCAATGGCATAATCAACTAGCGAGCAATAATAATAAATCTCGGATGACAACACTTTCTCAAAACAATCATAATATGATATAACAAGATGGTATCTCGCTAGCCCTTTCTGAGACCGCAAAACATAAATGCAGAGCACCTTTAAAGATCAAGGACTGAATAGACATTGCAATTCATGGTAAAAGAGATCCAGTCAAGTCATACTCAATGTAAACTAATAGTAATGGATGCAAATAACAGCGGCGCTCTCCAATTGGTGCTTTTTAATAAGAGGATGATGACTCAACATAAACGTAAATGGATAGGCCCTTTGCAGAGGGAAGTAGGGATATGTAGAAGTGCCAGAGCTCGATTTTGAAATAGAGATGAATAATATTTTGAGCGGTATACTTTCATTTTCAACGTAACAACCGAGAGATCTCGATATCTTCCATGCTACACACATTTTAGGTGGTTCCCAAGCAGAATGGTAAAGTTTATACCCCCCCACCACCAACAAGCATCAATCCATGGCTTGCCCGAAACAACAGGTGCCTCCAACTAACAACAATCCTAGGGGAGTTTTGTTTGCAATTATTTTGATTTGATTTGAGCATGGGACTGGGCATCCCGGTGACCAGCCATTTTCTCGTGAATGAGGAGCGGAGTCCACTCCTCTTGAGAATAACCCGCCTAGCATGGAGGATACAGACAACCCTTGTTGATACATGAGCTATTCGAGCTTACAAAACAGAATGTTTATTTGAAGGTTTAGAGTTTGGCACATACGTATTTACTTGGAACGGTAGGTAGATACCGTATATAGGAAGGTATGGTGGACTCATATGGAATAACTTTGGGGTTTATGGAATTGGATGCACAAGCAGTATTCCCACTTAGTACAAGTGAAGGCTAGAAAAAGACTGGGAAGCAACTAGCTAGAGAGTGACAACAGTCATGAACATGCATTAAAATTAATCGACACCAAATGCAAGCATGATTAGGATATAATGCACCATGAACATAAATATCGTAGAGGCTATGTTGATTTTGCTTCAACTACATGCGTGAACATGTGCCAAGTCAAGCCACTCGAATCGTTCCAAGGAGGATACCACCCTATCATGCCACATCACAACCATTTTAATAGCATGTTGGCACGCAAGGTAAACCATTATAAACTCCTAGCTAATTAAGCATGGCATAAGCAACTACAATCTCTAATTGTCATTGCAAACATGTCTCATTCATAATAGGCTGAATCAGGAACGATGAACTAATCATATTTACAAAAACAAGAGAGGTCGAGTTCATACCAGCTTTTCTCATCTCAATCATTTCATCATATAATCATCATTATTGCCTTTCACTTGCACAACCGAACGATGTGGATAATAATAATGCACGTGCATTGGATTAAGTTGGAATCTGCAAGCATTCAATTCAAGAGAGAAGACAAGGTAATATGGGCTCTTTGTTAGATCAACAGTAATGCATATGAGAGCCACTCAACATTTTTATCATGGTCTTCTCCTCTCGACCCCTAAAGGAAAGAAAAGAAATAAAACTATTTACATGGGAAAGCTCCCAACAAGCAAAAGAAGAACGAGAAATCTTTTTGGGTTTTCTTTTTAGTTACTACTACAAGCATGGGACGTAAAAGCTACAAACTACAACTATTTTTTTGCTTTTTCTTTCTTAAGGTTTTTCAAACACACAAGAAGAAAGCTTAAAAGGAAAATAAACTAGCATGGATGATACAATGAAAAAGTATGAGCACTGACAACTGGCATGAGTGTGTGAACATGAATGTAATGTGAGTGAGAAATACGTACTCCCCCAAGCTTAGGCTTTTAGCCTAAGTTGGTCTATGCCCATGGATCAAAGTTGTAGTTGGGGTCGTACTGAGAAGGGTCCTCAGATTGCCACTAGCTAGTGATCTCCTCCGGATTCCACTGGTAAACGGACTGACGGTGAGGGTCGGATTGTGGCTCCGGCTCTGCAGCTGACATCTGGTTTCGGTAGGCAAGAGTGTCCTCCGGCGGAACAAGGTATATGCCTGAAAATATGTTAAACAAAGAGGGCGCAGGCAAGGTAATAAACTCACAATAACTTTTGTTAAATATCAATTTATATTTGAGTGTCTTATTTCTGTCCTTAACAATAAACTCATGTGCTACCATACTCTTATAACCTAGAGCAATAGGAGGCAGCAACTTTTCCTCTTTCTCATAATGCCTGGTAGGTATGTTAAAGTGTGCAGCAAGGCGCGAGGCAAAGATGCCTCCGAGGACGGGGCCCTTAGTACGGTTCAGATTTAACCGTTTAGCAACAATAGCGCCTAAACTGAAAGTAGTATCATGAAACAAGGCATGGCGCAAAATAACAATACAAGGGGCACTAAAGTTTCCACAGTTCCCGCGACCAATTAAGCATCTACAAGCAAATATTGCGAAGTAACGTAGAACAGGAAAATGTATGCTAGTGATTCTCGCATTGGAAACTTTCCTCGTTTCCCCTACAGCAATCATATCAATAAATCCCTCCACATCATTACGATGTGGTTCCTCTATGCTGCCCTCAAAGGGTATCAAACAGACTCGGCAAAAATCATAAAGTGACATCTCCTTATGCTCATCATATAAATAAAATTCCATCGAAGGTGGTGATCTCCTAGCATGGAAATGAAAATTTTGCACAAAGATATTGGTGAGTAAGAGATATTGTTCACGCTGGTCGTGGAGGAAGGCTGCGAGGCCTGCATTCTCAGCCAATTGATAAAAATCTTTATAAATCCCGGCCTCTTTCAAGAACTCATCACAAGGCCATTCACATGGCCGAACCTCTGCAGTATGAGGGAGATTATACTTGGGCTTCTTGTTCTCTTCACTTTGCTTATCCTTCTAGCTTCGGCTCGATGAGCCCCTCAAAAATCTCTTCATCTTTTTCTGAATTTTTTTGAAATTTTTAGTAACTTGAAATAAAAGTGAGCCAAACTCAACAAAATTGATAGCAACTACTCCTACAAGTGCCTAGAGGCTATATCATGCATTAAAACTACTTTTGACCATACAAATTTGATATGCAAGCTCAAGAACAGGGTCACCTAAGCAGCAAACGTTTGCAATGAATAAAGCACTAGAACAAAAACTAATTGGACCATTGGAGGAGTCACATACCAAAGAACAATCCCCCAAAGCAGTTTTGTGAATGGAGCTTTGAGCAAGGAGATCGAAAATGGCAGCAAGATGAGCAAGAACTCAGGTTAAGCTGGCTAGTGATTTTTTTGGGAGGAAGAAGGAGTGTGTGGTGGCTGTAATAAGTGGAGGGGACCCACGTGGGGTCCACGAGGCAGGGGGGCGCACCTAGGGGGTGGGCGCGCCCTCCATCCTCGTGGGCACGTGTCTGCTCCCCCTGCTGTGTTCTCAGTGCCAGATATTCTCAAATATTCTAGAAAAAATCATATTTAAATTTCAGGGCATTTGGAGAACTTTTATTTTCGGGGTGTTTTTATTGCATAGATAATTCAGAAAACAGACAAAAAATAATATTTTTGCTTTATTTAATATAAATAACAGAAAGTAAAGAGAGGGTACACAGAGTTGTGCTTTCTAAATTCATCTATCTCATGCTCATCAAAAGGTATCCAGTAACAAGGTTGATCAGGTCTTGTTAACAAACTCATTTCGAATAACATGAAACCGAAGAATTTTCGAATAACACTAGGTTACCTCAACGGGGATATGCACATCCCCAACAATAAGAATATCATATTTCTTCTTGACAGTAGGAAGAGGAAATTCAAAACCTCCAATAGTAATTGTTGAAATTTTCCAATAGAATTGATACTGTGGACTTGAGGTTGTTTCCTTGGAAAGTGTACCGTATGCTCATCACCTTTAACATGAAAAGTGACATTGCCTTTGTTGCAATCAATAATAGCCCCTACAGTATTCAAGAAGGGTCTTCCAAGAATAATGGACATACGATCGTCCTCGGGAATATCAAGAATAACAAAGTCTGTTAAAATAGTAACATTTGCAAGCACAACAGGCACATCCTCACAAATACCGATAGGTATAGTAGTTGATTTATCAACCATTTGGAAAGATATTTCAATAGGTTTCAAATTATTCAAATCAAGTCTACGATATAAACAGAGAGGCATAACACTAACACCGGCTCCAAGATCACATAAAGCAGTCTTAACATAGTTTCTTTTAATGGAGCATGGTATAGTTGGTACTCCTGGATCTCCAAGTTTCTTTGGTATTCCACCCTTAAAAGTATAATTAGCAAGCATGGTGGAAATTTCAGCTTCCAATATCTTTCTCTTATTTGTAACAATATCTTTCATATACTTTTATTTTCGGGGTATTTTTTATTGCAAGGTAATTTAGAAAATAGACAGAAAATACTATCTAATTAACAGAAAGTAAAAGGAGGGTACAGAGAGTTGTGCTTTCTATCTTCATCAATATCATTGTCATCAAAAGGAATCCACTAACAAGGTTGATCAAGTCTTGTTAACAAACTCTTTTCAAATAACACGAAACTGGAGAATCACTACTAGGGAAAAGGCTAGCGGCAGCGCGGGTTCTAGGTATATCAGTAGTGCGGGGACCGGCGCTACTAATAAGGCGCTATAGCTAACCCGTAGCAGTAGCGCGTGCACACCCGTGCTACTGCTATACAAGTGTAGCAGCAGCGCGCTTCGTGGAAGCTGGCTACTGCTAATAGCTATAGCGCGCTTTGCCTGGACGCGCTACTGCTACTGTGGCGCTGCTGCTAACTTTTCTGCACTCGCTACTACTAATTTTAGTAGTTTTTTTCTACATATTTGTTTCATATTTGAATAGGCTTTATACAATAATCTTTAGCATATGATACACATACAAATGTAATCATAGAATATACATACAAATAGTCTCATGAAATCATGTCATCATCATAATCATCATCCAACACAAAGTGGTCTCTCATCATCATCTCGAAAATAGCGATACAAATCTCGATTACTTGCAACTACATCGTCATCCATCTAAACAATGATATACATGAGAAGAGTTATCACTTTGCGTGAACCTAAACTAACTACTGGCTGTCGCTTGGAAACCGGAAACCAGTACACCCGGGCCTGACATTCCGGCCACTCGTCGTATACTCCTCGCGTAGCACTTCTTCGCCATCGATGATCTATACACCTGCATCGTCACATGAGTCGATGATATGCAACATATATAGTTGAGCAATAGAAAGAAACAGACTTGGCAAAAATAGAAGCAACATATCATAAGCATAAATAACAAAGTTCATCGTACCCAAAATGCCCTAACTAGAGTGATCTTCGCTAGTCGAGGAGGACGGTTTAATTACATCACAAATGTAACCGGTCTCAGTCTCAGCGCCGGTCTGCGTGTCGGTCTCAGTCCCCGATGCGACCGGTGGGCCCGGCAACATCTGTTGATCGTCGGCAAGGCTCAAAAATTCGTCTGCCACCAGGTAGACGTCGTCGCAATCACCAGAACCCTATCCTTCATCGTTTCTAGCCATGTTTCCTACGATTAAATCTAGTAAATTAATTCTAGACCTAATAAAATGAATAATGACATACAAAAGGCCTATGTTTTGCAGGAACGTTGACTCCGTCCTGGTGTGGCAAATCCCGGGCACTCGATATGTCCTAGTTTGTAGCACAAGTCATGCCGAAATTCACAGAAAATTTCGGCATGACCTTTGCTAAAAAGTGGACAAATCGAGAACCTGAAATTTGCCGGAATGGAAATGAATCAACATTCCGGCAAAACATAGGCCACTCAGCTTCATTCCCTGGAAACAACAAAAGGCCACTTGGGCACAATCGAAACATGGGCACACACAATTGAGGAATTTGCATATATCCTGACCACTTCAAATTTGCATGTCCTAGCGTTTGACACTTCAAGAAAATCTACACAAATCTCATGCTCTCTCAAACTCAATTCAAAAACCAAATATAGATTATATTTAGTTAACTACTGAACTAAACTTTACTCTAAACTAAACCCTACTGCCCTAATTAACATCTAGTTAAACAAACTCAATTCAAAAACTAAACCCTACTGAACTAATTAACATCTACATTATCTACTACTTGGCATCGTCTATTATTACCCTAACTAAAAAACATCAACATTATCTACTACTTAACATTAACATCTATTAACTAAAAAGGATGGGTGGGGGGCTTACAGAGAGGGGAGAGACGGTGGCGGGGAGGTGCTCGACGACGTAGGTAGGGGCAGCGAGGGCGGGCTCAGGATCTGGACGCGACGGTCCTGGCGGGCTCGGGGGCGGTGAGGTCGAGGGCGGCCCGAGAGGCGGCGGCGGTGAGGCTGGGCGGCCTCGAGCGGCGGCCGTGAGGATGAGCGCGCCGTCGACGCCGTCAGGAGACGGCGGCGAAGTGGGGGTGACGGCGAAGTGGGGGAGACGGCGACGAAGTGGGGTGAGGGATCGATTTGGGGGAGAAGTGGTGGTCGGGGGAAACTGTTTTTGGTTAAGTCAAAAGTAACGGTAGCGCGTTTCAGAGAACGTGCTACTGCTACGTCTTCATCATTTTTCCCTTTTTCATTTTTTTCTTTACATTTTATATTTTATATTTTTCCTTTTTCCTTTTTCTATAACTTTCATTTTCATTTACTTATCTATTCGTTTTTCATTTCATTTTCTTTTCGTTAGCAGTAGCGCTTTACGCATAAACGCGCTACTATTAGTATATGAGCGGTAGCGCAGTTTTTGGAAGATCGCTACTACTATGTGTAGCCCATCGGCTTAGTGGTTGGAATTTTAGTAGTAGCGAGTTTTCGGTGAGACGCGCTACTGATATATATGCATCTACAGTGCGCTTATTTTGCACGCGCTACAGTTGTCTAGCAGTAGCGTGCTTTTTTAACAAGCGCTACTGCTAAAGTTCTGTGTATAACATTTTCCCTAGGAGTGAATTTTCGAATAACACTAAGTTACCTCAACGGGGATATGGACATCCCCAACAATAAGAATATCATATTTCTCCTTGACAGTAGGAAGAGGGAATTCAAAACCTCCAATAGTAATTGTTGAAGTTTTTCCAATAGAATTAATACTGTGGACTTGAGGTTGTTTCCTCGGACAGTGTATCATATGCTCATTACCATTAACATGAAAAGTGACATTGCCTTTGTTGCAATCAATAACAGCCCCTACAGTTCAAAAAGGGTCTACCAAGAATAATAGACATACTATCGTCCTCGGGAATATCAAGAATAACAAAGTCCGTTAAAATAGTAACGTTTGCAACCACAACAGGCACATCCTGACAAATACTGACAAGTATAGCAGTTGATTTATCATCCATTTTCAAAGATATTTCAGTAGTGTCAACTTATTCAAATCAAGTCTAAGATATAAAGAGAGAGGCATAACACTAACACCAGCTCTAAGATCACATAAAGCAGTTTTAACATAGTTTCTTTTAATGGAGCATGGTATAGTTGGTACTCCTGGATCTCCAAGTTTCTTTGGTATTCCACCTTTGAAAGTATAATTAGCAAGCATGGTGGAAATTTCAGCTTCCGGTATCTTTCTTTTATTAGTAACAATATCTTTCATGTACTTAGCATAGGGGTTCATTTTAAGCATATCAGTCAAACGCATACGCAAAAAGATAGGTCTAATCATTTCAGCAAAGCGCTCAAAATCATCATCATCCTTTTTCTTGGATGGTTTAGGAGGAAAAGGCATGGGTTTCTAAACCCATGGTTCCCTTTCTTTACCGTCCTTCCTAGCAACAAAGTCTCTCTTATCATAATGTTGATTCTTTGATTGTGGGTTATCAAGATCAATAGCAGGTTCAATTTCTACATCATTATCATTGCTAGGTTGAGCATCAACATGAACATCATCATTAACATTATCACTAGGTTCATGTTCATTACTAGGTTGTGTTTCAGCATCAGAAATAGAAATATCGTTGGGATTCTTAGGTGTGTCAACAACAGGTTCACTAGAAGCATGCAAAGTCCTATCATTTTTCTTTTTCTTCCTCTTAGAAGGACTAGGTGCATCAACATTAGTTCTCTGAGAATCTTGCTCAATTCTCTTAGGATGGCCCTCAGGATACAAAGGTTCCTGAGTCATTTTACCACCTCTAGTCATAACTCTAACAACATTATCATTCTTCCTATTATTTAATTCATTGAGCAAATCATTCTGAGCTTTAAGCACTTGTTCTACCATAGAAGCATGTTTACTAATAAGTTTAAGTTCACCTTTAACTCTAGACATACAATCACTCAAGTGTTCAAGCATATCAGCATTGTGTTTCAATTGTCTATCAACATAAGCATTGAAATTTTCTTGTTTAACCATAAAGTCATCAAACTCATCCAAGCATTGGCTAGCAAACTTAGTAAATGGAATTTCACATTTATCAAATCTTTAGAGAGAATTTACCTTTACTACCTGTGTCGGGTTATCAAGACCATGTATTTCTTCAATAGGTGGTAAATTCTTAACATCTTCAGCTTTAATACCTTTTTCTTTCATAGATTTCTTTGCCTCTTGCATATCTTCAGGACCGATAAATAGAATACCCCTTTTCTTCGGAGTTTTCTTAGGGGTTGGTTCAGGAAGTGTCCAATTATTTTCATTAGTCAACATATTATTCAATAGCAATTCAGCTTGATCAAAAGTTCTTTCCCTGAAAACACAACCAACACAACTATCCAGGTGGTCTCTGGAAGCATCGGTTAGTCCATCGTAAAAGATATCATGTATTTCATTTTTCTTGAGAGGATGATCAGGCAAAGCATTAAGTAATCGGAGAAGCCTCCCCCAAGCTTGTGGGAGACTCTCTTCTTCAATTTGCACAAAATTATATATTTCCCTTAAAGCAGCTTGTTTCTTATAAGCGAGGAAATATTTGGCAGAGAAGTAATAAATCATATCCTAGGGACTACGCACACAACCCGGATCAAGAGAATTAAACCATATTTTAGCATCACCCTTTAATGAGAACGGAAACAACTTAAGGATAATGTAATAGCGAGTTTTCTCATCATGAGTAAACAGGGTGGTTATATCATTTAATTTAGTAAGATGTGCCACAACAGTTTCAGATTCATAGCCATAAAAAGGATCAGATTCAACCAAAGTGATTAACTCAGGATCGATAGAGAAATCATAATCCTTATCAGTAATAAAGATAGGTGAAGTAGCAAAAGCAGGGTCATATTTCATTCTAGCATTCAAAGACTTTTCTTTAAGCTTAGCTAATAATTTCTTAAGATCAGATCTATCATTGCAAGCTAAGAAGTCTCTAGGTTAGTTTCTTCATCCATAACATAACCCTCAGGAACAATAGGCAATTCATATCTAGGGGGAGAATCTTCATCATCACTTTCATCAATATTATCAGTTTCAATAATTTCATTCTCTCTAGCCCTAGCAAGTTGTTCATCAAGAAATTCACCTAGTGGCACAGTAGTATCAAGCATAGAAGTAGTTTCATCATAAGTATCATGCAAAGCAGAAGTGGCATCATCAATAACATGCGACATATCAGAATGAATAGCAGGTGTAGGTGTCGCAAGCTTACTCAAAACAGAAGGTGAATGAAGTGTAGAGCTATATGGCAGTTCCTTACCTCCCCTCGTAGTTGAGGGAAAAATCTTGGTTCTTTGATCTTTCAAGTTCTTCATAGTGATAAGAAGATATAAATCCCAAGTGACTCATAGAATAGAGCTATGCTCCTCGGCAACGGCACCAAAAAATAGTCTTGATAACCCACAAGTATAGGGTATCGCAACAGTTTTTGAGGGTAGAGTACTCAACCCAAATTTATTGATTCGACACAAGGGGAGCCAAAGAATATTCTCACGTATTAGCAGCTGAGTTGTCAATTCAAACACACCTGGAAACTTAATATCTGCAACAAGGTATTTAGTAGCAAAGTAATATGATAGTAGTGGTAACGGTAGCAAAAGTAATATTTTTGGTTTTCTAGTGATTGTAACAGTAGCAATGGAAAAGTAAATAAGTGAAGAACAATATATGAAAAGCTCGTAGGCATTGGATCAGTGATGGCGAATTATGTCGGATGCGATCGATCATGCAACAGTTATAACATAGGGTGACAAAGAACCAGCTATAGTTCATCAATGTAATGTAGGCATGTATTCCGAATATAGTCATACGTGCTTACGGAAAAGAACTTGCATGACATCTTTTGCCCTACCCTCCCGTGGTAGTGGGGTCCTATTGGAACTAAGGGATATTAATGCCTCCTTTTAATAGAGTACCGGACCAAAGCATTAACTCATAGTGAAGACATGAACTCCTTAAACTACAGTCATCACCGGTAATGGTCCCGATTATTGTCACTTCGGGGTTAACGAATCATAACACATAATAGGTGACTATAGACTTGCAAGATAGGATCAAGAACTCACATATATTCATGAAAACATAATAGGTTCAGATCTGAAATCATGGCACTCGGGCCCTAGTGACAAGCATTAAGCATAGCAAAGTCGTAGCAACATCAATCTCGGAACATAGTGGATACTAGGGATCGAACCCTAACAAAACTAACTCGATTACATGATAAATCTCATCCAACCCATCACCGTCCAGCAAGCCTACGATGGAATTACTCATGCACGGTAGTGAACATGATGAAATTGGCGATGGAGGAAGGTTGATGATGACGATGGCGTCAGATTCCCCTTTCCGGAGCCCCGAACGGACTCCAGATCAGCCCTCCCGAGAGAGTTTAGGGCTTGGTGGCGGCTCCGTATCATAAAACGCGATGAATCGTTCTCTTTGATTTTTTTCTCCCTGAAAGTGAATATATGGAGTTGGAGTTGAGGTCGGTGGAGCGTTAGGGGGCCCACGAGGCAGGGGGGCGCCCAGGGGGGTAGGCGCGCCCCCACCCTCGTGGACAGGGTGCGGGCCCCCTGACATGGATTCTTCTTCCAGTATTTTTTATATATTCCAAAAATAATCTCCATTGATTTTCAGGTCATTCCGAGAACTTTTATTTCTGCACAAAAATAACACCATGGAAATTCTGCTAAAAACAGCGTCAGTCCGGGTTAGTTCCATTCAAATCATGCAAGTTAGAGTCCAAAACAAGGGCAAAAGTGTTTGGAAAAGTAGATACGACGGAGACGTATCAAGGAGCAATAGAGAAGATAATGTGGACATTGTTTTATCTATACTATCTAGACATAGGTATATCTTTCTTCAGGGTAGCTAAGCAAGCATATTGGCTACAACATTCAGTGTACATGCATAATATAATCACAAATCACAATCACATATTGTGCTCATTGTACAATGTGTTTTAGGACCCGATTATGATATCATGTTTGTTGGTAGTTACAATATGTTTGACCTAACAAAGCTTCATTGCATATCTGAAATTTTAATCACATCATACTTTCAGTTATGGTTCAACAAACACAAGCAAAACTCGCATGTATTGAATACCCAATGTATAAATTAACAATATTAAGGCTTCAGAAAAATAATATTTTTTGTGAGGACGAACCACATAACTTGGTAATAGAAAAGAGCATGATTGCCATTCTGTATATATTCCCAAAAATCTCAACACAAAACAAAGATAATTATTTTCTTTGGGTGTTTCGCATGACATAGTTCGAGAGAGATTGAGGACGCAGGACAGAGGTAGACAATCTATTGTGGTTGCAATGCTTACTTCCTATGTTAAGTGTGATTATGACTCACATATTTAGCTTATAAATTAGTCAAATTTACACATGTTGAGTTGGCATTCATGCTTACTTTCTTCTTGTTGGTTTGCCGGTCATATCGTGAAAATAAATGTAACTACTAAATAATAAATGAAAAATGTGAAAGCAAATTCATACTTTCAATATTTATCTAAGTTTGGAAAATAGCTAGCCCATGCAGACGCACGGGTTGTTGACTAGTTTGTATATAAAGATGATGATTTCAAGCACATTGAAAGCCCATATATAATGTACTATAATTCATCGTTCAGCTATCACTCTTTCAACATAATTTTTTTAGACATTAATTGTTTTCAATCTTCATCTCTATTTAGGCACTAACACATGGAGAAAAAGGTATAACCAATCGATGGTTCAAGAAGCACCGGGATTTTCTCAGATCTCATGACATTCGTTTGAAGATAGTAACATTGAAAACACATGGAGCTTTGTCACATTCATCATGTCACTATTGCAGGATGCTGCTAACACGGCACTACGATCAGAGACCCTTCGAGAAACTGTGTGCGATGCCATAATCACAAACGGTGCTGTATGAAAACAGTCAGAAATGTGTAAAATGTTTGCGATGATGGATGCATCAAACACGGTTCAGGTTTTAGTTGCGTGTGCAATGAAGGGCATACGGTTCAGTTCAATGAACTGTTTGCGATGAGGAGGAACAAAAGAAACGAGCAGCCAGATGGAGGCGTATGCGATACACAACATATGGTTCACTTGGATGAACTGTTGTGATTAGGCAACACAAACGAAACGGCCAGTCAGATCAAAGGTGTGTGCGATATACGGTATGCGGTTCAGTCGGATGAACTGTTTGCGTTGAGACATGAGAACAGAAACGGTTCAAATGAACAAGATGTGTGTGATAGGAGGCAAACAGGTCTGTAATCGGAGATGTGTGCGAAGACCGATAACAACACATACGATTACTGCTAACAAGCCGTGTGTGTTGGAGCAAACGATTGCTGGTATACAATTGTGAGTGATTGATGAAAACATCACCGACGGGTTCCATTGTTTAGTCCATGTACGATGTGATTTTCTTTGTCCGCACAACATCTACGCTCTGTCTATAGCATCAACATATATACTTAAAAATACATCATTGCGTAACCAAATTAAGCATACGATTACACAAGTGACTACACACATAACATTTCCACACACCAAAGAAACCAATTACATGCATACTAAAGTAGGAGAAACGAGGATCTAATCATCTACTTATTGCTGCGATGATGCTTGCCATTCCTCTGCTTCCGGCTAGATCCCTGGACGTTTTGGGGAAGGAGGGACTTCCTCATGTCAGTGATCCGCCTATACATGTCATAGCTCGTGTACGCCTCCTTGGCCTCGTACACGACGTGCGCTTTGTCGAGTTTCTCCATCCAGGCTGAGTGCCAGGCACACTTGTCCTTGTTGCACGAATCCTTCATGTCTCTGTAGTAGGTGTCGATGATGGCCTCGGCGAGGTGAACCAGTGAGTCCTTCTCATGCTCCTTGCTGCCCCTGATCTTGTATTGGCCCTGGATGTGGACAAGATTCTGGCAGGCGATGCCCAAATTCTTGAGCGCCTTTACATCGTTGGTGATGTCCATAGTAGCGAACATGTAGTGGGGGTTGTTGAAAAACCTAGCGAAACGGTCGCAAGGCCTTGTGGCCAGGCAGTAGTGGTAGACGAGGACATGGTGGCGCACGCACATCTGGGCGATGGCGACCTTGGGTCGAGACCCGACACAAGCGTGGGTATACTCGAGGTCGAACCCGACCACCTTGTACTTCTCCTCGGCAAGCAACAACTCCATGATGTGGATGGAGTGCTCCGCCCAGACTGGGTCATTGGTGTACACCACCGAGAGGTCCATGAACCTTCTGTGGGTGTCCACCATGGCACACATGGTGAACTGCTGCTCGTCGTCGGGAGCCGCTCGGAGCGCCATTGGAGCCGCGCAGGATACTCTCTAAGAATTTCTCGTGGTGGGTGTGCTTCTTGCAATGGTGGGGCACGATCGAAAGGTTGAAGAGACACAAGGGTAGGTTAAATGGCCGCTGTAATAAATGGTGGCCGGCCTGTAATCATCACGTCTTGTCACAGCGTTCATAGCAGAAGATTCTAGAATCCAGTGCACGCTTGACAACACCGCACCCCAGGCGTGGGCTCGAAGAGCCTGTTCCCGCGCTACCGCGCTGTTTACCGTGCAAGCTTCCCGCCCAGCTAGTTTGGCCACGCGTTGGCTAGAAGAGGGACAAATCGTGGACGTTTATTGGCAAAAAGCTTTGTAAAAATGAAGTGTGTGGAATGACTTCTGTCATAAGTTTACCCTTGGGTTATGAGGTCAAAGTTACACAGAAGGGTGATGATGGACACTCGAGTGCGATAATTAATTCTGCTCTCTACAGTGCACACGGCAAAAGAAACCAACTGTGTGCAATAATGTCGAAGATCGCAGTCGAGTTATCTATACAGATCGTGTGCTGTGAGATCGACAAGGTAAACTGATTCAAGAATGGTTAATAAAATCTAAGATCATTGCATATTAAGGTTAAAATAGTGCTAGCAATATACGAGTCTCATACGATGCCATTTCAACGATTGTACCACAAAAGCTTGAAATGTTACAAGGTTCAAATTCCAGAGTTATATGGCTCAAATTCGAAGATTACAAGGTTCAAACTGATATTAGAAATGAAATTCAGCTCATCAGCTCCAAACGCTCGCGCTGATGCGCTAAACATGGATATCATAGAGGTTCAAACTAATATCACCGCTTCTAAGTCTGGCTTCGAAACCTCACAATTTTTGCAAAGGGGTTAGCCACTAAGAAGTCATGTATGAGGTCGACCTGATGACTTCCGATTACTCTGTCATCTGAAGTTCCAAAATGAAATTCAGCATTTTTGGAGCTTACTCCATTCTGCCGCAGGCGCCGGCGCTGATCAACAGACCATTCATTTTTGGGAAATAAATGTAGGGCAAACCACATTTCCTTCAGCACCCTTGCTCTAAGAACAAAGAACCTGGCGAATATAATCTCCGATAAGGTCCCTCGGTAGGAGTTCAAAGTAATTTCTGAGAGATGCAGATCTAGGCGTTCGACGTGATTGTTATATTGTATCACATTATCCACCACTGGGCCTAATCTTATCTGCAAAAGAAGAAAACGTGTTAGTGCCTACATGCAGTTTTGAACATTACTATAGGCCTAACTATTTGGTTTGCAGGATTTCTAAAATGCACTAACATGCCATCTTCGATCTGACATGATTAGCATGGGCATTTGATTACATTCTAGAAAAATGAAGCCTTCTTCACAAGAGGTTGGAGTGGATGAAAAGTTCCCTAAGAAAACTAGTACAAATGAATCCAAAGGAGAAATGCTTATTGATTGTAACCATATGGATCAAGCAACCAATATGGAGGGGCATGTATGTACTGAAATCCTCCAAAAGAACCTTCAGAAATCGTAGTACGTTGTCATTGTAAACATGGAAAAAGGTGTCACAAATTGAACTCCCTTATGGTTAACATTTAACAGGAAAGGAACATCACCTCGATATATAGCTTCTCCAGGCACGGAAAGCATCTCAGGAAACTGACAACTTGCTCCAGGCCGGGCCCGATAGATTCTAGTGCCAAGACCTTCACTGTGCGCAGTTTCGGGATCAAGCTTGTCGGAATCATTTTCTGAATGACAGACGAACAAACATCTTCAAAATTAGAAATAATGTTAATTTGTAGAGGGAGATATAGAAGGCGGCTATTGTACCTGAATGGGTGTGGATCCAATAACAAGTTCGGAGTATTTGTCAGACGAGTAGCCAACTGCTACCTCTTGAGCACTGCGTTGGATTTCCCCGAAGAGGAAGGGATGATGCAGCAAAGTAGCATAAGTATTTCCCTCAGTTTTTGAGAACCAAGGTATCAATCCAGTAGGAGGCTACGCTCGAGTCCCTCGTACCTACACAAAAACAATAGCTCAACGCAACCAACGCGCTTAGGGGTTGTCAATCCCTTCACGGTCACTTACGAAAGTGAGATCTGATAGAGATGATAAATAATATTTTTTGGTATTTTTGGTATAGAGATGCAAAGTAAATAAAGTAAAAGCAAAGCAATAATAACGTGATGGAGATTGATATGATGAGAAAGAGACCCTGGGGCCATAGGTTTCACTAGTGGCTTCTCTCAAGAGCATAAGTATTCTACGGTGGGTGAACAAATTACTGTTGAGCAATTGACAAAATTTAGCATAGTTATGAGAATATCTAGGTATGATCATGTATATAGGCATCATGTCCAAGACAAGTAGACCGAAACGATTCTGCATCTACTAATATTACTCCACTCATCGACCGCTATCCAGCATGCATCTAGAGTATTAAGTGAAAAACAGAGTAACGCCTTAAGCAAGATAACATGATGTAGAGGGATAGTTTCATGCAATATGATAAAAACCCCATCTTGTTATCCTCGATGGAAATGATACAATACGTGCCTTGCTGCACCTTCTGTCACTGGGAAAGGACACCGCAAGATCGAACCCAAAGCTAAGCACTTCTACCATGGCAAGAACAACCAATCTAGTAGGCCAAACCAAACTGATAATTCGAAGAGAATTGCAAAGATAACCAATCATACATAAAAGAATTCAGAGAAGATTCAAATATTATTCATAGATAGACTTGATCATAAACCCACAATTCATCGGTCTCAACAAACACACCACAAAAAGAAGATTACATCGAATAGATCTCCACGAGAGAGGGGAAGAACATTGTATTGAGATCCAAAAAGAGAAGAAGCCATCTAGCTACTAGCTATGGACCCGTAGTTCTGAAGTAAACTACTCACACTTCATCGGAGGGCCTTGGATGATGATGTAGAAGCCTCCTCTGGTGGAGTTCCGGAATAGGCCCCAAGATGGGATCTCGTGGATACAGAAAGTTGCGGCGGTGGAATTAGGTTGTTGGCTCTGTCCCCGATCGTTTGGGGGTACGTGGATATATATAGGAGGAAGAAGTACGTTGGTGGAGCTTTGAGGGGCCCACGAGGCAGGGGGCGCGCCCTAGGGGGGGCGCCCCCTACCCTCGTGACCACCTCGTCGCTTTCTTGACGGAGGGTCCAAGTCTCCTGGATCTTATCTGATGAGAAAATCACGTTTCCGAAGGTTTCATTCCGTTTGGACTCCATTTGATATTCCTTTTGTTTAAAACCCTAAAACAGGCAAAAAAACAGCAATTCTGGGCTGGGCCTCCGGTTAATAGGTTAGTCCCAAAAATAATATAAAAGTGGATAATAAAGCCCAATAATGTCTAAAACAGTAGATAATATAGCATGGAGCAATCAAAAATTATAGATACGTTGGAGACGTATCAAGCATCCCCAAGCTTAATTCCTGCTCGTCCTCGAGTAGGTAAATGATAAAAATAGAATTTTTGATGCGGAGTGCTACTTGGCATAATTTCAATGTAAATCTTCTTAATTGTGGTATGAATATTCAGATTCGAAAGATTCAAGACAAAAGTTCATATTGATATAAAAATAATAATACTTCAAGCATACTAACAAAGCAATTATGTCTTCTCAAAATATCATGGCCAAAGAAAGCTATCCCTACAAAATCATATAGTCTGGCTATGCTCTATCTTCACCACACAAAGTATTTAAATCATGCACAACCCCGATGACAAGTCAAGCAATTGTTTCATACTTTTGACATTTTCAAAACTTTTTCGATCTTCACGCAATACATGAGCGTGAGCCATGGATATAACACTATTGGTGGAATAGAATGGTGGTTGTGGAGAAGACAAAAAGGGAGAAGATAGTCTCACATCAACTAGGCGTATTAACGGGCTATGGAGATGCCCATCAATAGATATCAATGTGAGTGAGTAGGGATTGCCATGCAACGGATGCACTAGAGCTATAAGTATATGAAAGCTCAAAAGAAACTAAGTGGGTGTGCATCCAACTCGCTTTCTCACGAAGACCTAGGGCATTTTGAGGAAGCCCATCATTGGAATATACAAGCCAAGTTCTATAATGAAAAATTCCCACTAGTATATGAAAGCGACATAATGAGAGACTCTCTATCATGAAGATCATGGTGCTACTTTGAAGCACAAGTGTGGTAAAAGGATAGTCACATTGTCCCTTCTCTCTTTTTCTCTCATATTTTTTTATTTGGGCCTTTCTCTTTTTTTATGGCCTGTTTATTTATTTATTTTTCGTCCGGAGTCTCATCCCGACTTGTGGGGGAATCATAGTCTCCATCATCCTTTCCTCACTGGGACAATGCTCTAATAATGATGATCATCACACTTTTATTTACTTACAACTCATGAATTACAACTCGATTCTTAGAACAAAATATGACTCTATATGAATGCCTCCGGCGGTGTACCGGGATGTGCAATGACTCATGAGTGACATGTATGAAAGAATTATGAACGGTGGCTTTTCCATAAATACAATGTCAACTACATGATCATGCATAGCAATATGACAATGATGGAGCGTGTCATAATGAAAGGAACGGTGGAAAGTTGCATGGCAATATATCTCGGAATGGCTATGGAAATGCCATGATAGGTAGGTATGGTGGCTGTTTTGAGGAAGGTATTTGGTGGGTGTATGATACCGACAAAAAGTGTGCGGTATTAGAGAGGCTAGCAATGGTGGAAGGAAGGAAAGTGCGTATAATCCATGGACTCAACATTAGTTGTAAAGAACTCATATACTTATTGCAAAAATCTAGAAGTTATCAAAGAAAAGTATTACGCGCATGCTCCTAGGGGGATAGATTGGTAGGAAAAGACCATCGCTCGTCCCCGACCGCCACTCATAAGGAAGACAATCAATAAATAAATCATGCTCCGACTTCATCACATAACGGTTCACCATACGTGCATGCTACGGGAATCACAAACTTTAACACAAGCATTTCTCAAATTCACAACTACTCAACTAGCATGACTCTAATATCACCATCCTCATATCTCAAAACAATTATCAAGCATCAATTTCTTCTTAGTATTCAACACACTCATACGAAAGTTTTATTATTAATCTTGCATACCAAGCATATTAGGATTTTAAGCAAATTACCATGCTATTAAGACTCTCAAAATAATCTAAGTAAGCATGAGAGATCAATATTTTCTATAAAACAAATCCACCACTATGCTCTAAAAGATATAAGTGAAGCACTAGAGCAAAACTATAAAGCTCAAAAGATATAAGTGAAGTACATAGAGTATTCTATCAAATTGCAAATCATGTATGGCTCTCTCAAAAGGTGTGTACAGCAAGGATGATTGCGGTAAACTAATAAGCAAAGAATCAAATCATAAAAGACGCTCCAAGCAAAACACATATCATGTGGTGAATAAAAATATAGCTCCAAGTAAAGTTACCGATAGAAGTAGACGAAAGAGGGGATGCCTTCCGGGGCATCCCCAAGCTTTGGCTTTTAGGTGTCCTTAGATTATCTTGGGGGTGCCATGGGCATCCCCAAGCTTAGGCTCTTGCCACTCCTTGTTCCATAATCCATCAAATCTTTACCCAAAACTTGAAAACTTCACAAGACAAAACTTAAAGTAGAAAACTCGTGAGCTCCGTTAGCGAAAGAAAACAAAAGACCACTTCAAGGTACTGTAATTAACTCATCCTTTATTTATATGGGTGTTAAACCTACAGTATTCCAACTTCTCTATGGATTATAAACTATTTTACTAGCCATAGATTCATCAAAATAAGCAAACAACACACGAAAAACAGAATCTGTCAAAAACAGAACAGTCTGTAGTAATCTGCAGCTAGCGCAAGATCTGGAACCCCAAAAATTCTAAAATAAATTGCTGGACGAGAGGAATTTATCTATTAATCTTCTGCAAAAAGAATTAACTGAATATCACTTTCCAAATAAAAATGACAGCAGTTCTCGTGAGCGCTAAAGTTTCTGTTTTTACAGCAAATTCAACAAGACTTTCCCCAAGTCTTCCCAACGGTTCTACTTGGCACAAACACTAATTAAACACAAAAAACACAACCAAAACAGAGGCTAGATAATTTATTTATTAATAAACAGGATAAAAAAGCAAGTAATAAAAATAAAATTGGGTTGCCTCCCAACAAGCGCTATCGTTTAACGCCCCTAGCTAGGCATAACAAGTAAGGATAGATCTAAGTATTGCCATATTTGTAGGCAATCCATAAGTGGCTCTCATGATAGTTTCATATGGTAATTTTATTTTCTTTCTAGGGAAGTGTTCCATGCCCTTTTTTAATGGAAATTGAAATCTAATATTCCCTTCCTTCATATCAATAATTGCACCAACCGTTCTAAGGAAAGGTCTACCGAGAATAATAGGGCAAGAAGGATAGCAATCTATATCAAGAACGATAAAATCTATGGGCACATAATTCCTATTAGCAACAATAAGAACATCATTAATTCTCCCCATAGGTTTCTTAATAGTGGAATCCGCAAGATGCAAGTTTAGAGAGCAATCATCAAAATCACGGAAATCTAGTAAATCACACAAAGTTTTGGGAATAGTAGAGACACTAGCACCCAAATCACACAAAGCATAAAACTCATAATTTTTAATTTTAATTTTAATAGTTGGTTCCCACTCATCATAAAGTTTTCTAGGGATAGAAACTTCCAATTCAAGTTTTTCTTCATAAGATTGCATCAAGGCATCAACGATATGTTTAGTAAACGCTTTATTTTGACTATATGCGTGAGGAGATTTTAGCACGGATTGCAACAAGGAAATACAATCAATCAAAGAGAAATTTTCATAGTTAAATTCCTTGAAATCCATAATAGTGGGTTTAGCAACATCTAGGGTTTTAATTTCTTCAATCCCACTTTTATCAAATTTAGCATCAAGATCAAAAAAATTCTGAATTCTTAGAACACCTTCTAGGTAAAGGTGGATCATATTCAGTCCCATCATTATCAAGATTCATATTGCAAAACAAAGATTTAATAGGGGACACATCAATAACTTTTAGATCTTCATCATTATTTTCATAGGAACTAGAAGAAGACGCTTTTATAAAGGCATCTTTCTTAGCACGCATCCTAGAGGTTCTTTCTTTGCACTCGTCAATGGAAATTCTCATAGCTTTGAGAGACTCGTTGATATCATGCTTAGGTGGAATAGATCTAAGTTTCAAAGAATCAGCATCAAGAGCAATTCTATCAACGTTCCTAGCCAAATCATCAATCTTAAGCAATTTTTCTTCAATCATAGCATTAAAATTCTTTTGGGAAGAAATAAATTCTTTAATATTAGATTCAAAATCAGAGGGTATCTTATTATAATTTCCATAAGAATTGTTGTAGGAATTACCATAATTATTAGAGGGATTACTAGGATAAGGCCTAGGATTGAAATTTCCTCTATACGCATTGTTACCAAAATTGTTCCTACCAACGAAATTCACATCCATAGATTCATTATTATTCTCAATCAAAGTAGACAAGGGCACATCATTAGGATCAGAAGAAACACTCTTATTAGCAAATAATTTCATAAGTTCATCCATCTTTCCACTCAAAACATTAATTTCTTCTATCGCATGCACCTTTTTAGTAGATCTTTCAGTATACCATTGAGAATAATTAACCATAATATTATCTAGGAGTTTAGTAGCCTCTCCTAAAGTGATTTCCATAAAAGTGCCTCCCGCGTCCGAATCTAAAAGATTTCTAGAAGCAAAATTCAATCCGGCATAAATTTTTTGTATAATCATCCACAAATTCAAACCATGAGTAGGGCAATTACGTATCATGAATTTCATTCTCTCCCAAGCTTGTGCAACATGTTCATGATCAAGTTGTTTAAAATTCATAATATTGTTTCTAAGAGAGATGATCTTAGTGGGAGGAAAATACTTAGAGATAAAAGCATCTTTGCACTTGTTCCATGAATTAATACTATTTTTAGGCAAAGACGAAAACCTAGCTTTAGCACAATCTCTAAGCGAAAAAGGAAATAGCTTCAATTTAACAATATCTTTATCGACATATTTTTTTCTTTTGCATGTCACACAAATCAACGAAGCTTTCTAGCGGCATCTTCACTAGGAAGGCCGGAGAACGGATCTTTCATGACAAGATTCAACAAAGCAGTATTAATTTCACAAGATTCAGCATCGGTAAGAGGAGCAATCGGAGTGCTAAGGAAATCATTATTGTTGGTATTGGTGAAGTCACACAATTTAGAATTATCTTGAGCCATCGCGACAAACAAGCAATCCAACACACGAGCAAACAAAAAGCAAATAGGCAAAAGAGGCAAATAGAGAGGGAGGATAGAGGGAGAGAGAGAGGGCGAATAAAACGGCAAGGGTGAAGTGGGGGAGAGGAAAACGAGAGGCAAACGACATATAATGTAATGCGGGAGATAGGGATTGTGATGGGTACTTGGTTTGTTGACTTTTGCGCAGACTCCCCGGCAATGCCGCCAGAAATTCTTCTTGCTACCTCCTGAGCACTGCGTTGGATTTCCCCGAAGAGGAAGGGATGATGCAGCAAAGTAGCGTAAGTATTTCCCTTAGTTTTTGAGAACCAAGGTATCAATCCAGTAGGAGGCTACGCTCGAGTCCCTCGTACCTACACAAAAACAATAGCTCAACGCAACCAACGCGCTTAGGGGTTGTCAATCCCTTCACGGTCACTTACGAAAGTGAGATCTAATAGAGATGATAAATAATATTTTTTTGGTATTTTTGGTATAGAGATGTAAAGTAAATAAAGTAAAAGCAAAGCAATAATAACGTGATGGAGATTGATATGATGAGAAAGAGACCCGGGGGCCATATGTTTCACTAGTGGCTTCTCTTAAGAGCATAAGTATTCTATGGTGGGTGAACAAATTACTGTTGAGCAATTGACATAATTTAGCATAGTTATGAGAATATCTAGGTATGATCATGTATATAGGCATCACGTCCGAGACAAGTAGACCGAAACGATTCTGCATCTACTACTATTACTCCGCTCATCGACCGCTATCCAGCATGCATCTAGAGTA
The DNA here is from genome assembly GCF_003073215.2 of Triticum urartu. Lineage (NCBI taxonomy): Eukaryota > Viridiplantae > Streptophyta > Magnoliopsida > Poales > Poaceae > Triticum > Triticum urartu. Next base: position 373,258,867 of record NC_053027.1, on the reverse strand, counting down.
TTAAGTTAAAAACAGAGTAACGCCTTAAGCAAGATGACATGATGTAGCGGGATACTTTCATGCAATATGATAAAAACCCCATCTTGTTATCCTCGATGGCAACGATACAATATGTGCCTTTCTGCCCCTTCTGTCATTGGGAAAGGACACCGCAAGATCGAACCCAAAGCTAAGCACTTATCCCATGGCAAGAACAACCAATCTAGTAGGCCAAACCAAACTGATAATTCAAAGAGACTTGAAAAGATAACCAATCATACATAAAATAATTCATAGAAGATTCAAATATTATTCATAGATAGACTTGATCATAAACCCACAATTCATCGCTCTCAACAAACACACCACAAAAAGAAGATTACATCGAATAGATCTCCACGAGAGAGGGGAAGAACATTGTATTGAGATCCAAAAAGAGAAGAAGCCATCTAGCTACTAGCTATGGACCCGTAGTTCTGAAGTAAACTACTCACACTTCATCGGAGGGCCTTGGATGATGATGTAGAAGCCCTCCGTGACCGATGCCTCCTCCGGCGGAGCTCCGGAACAGACCCTAAGATGGGATCTCGTGGATACAGAAAGTTGCGGCGGTGGAATTAGGTTTTTGGCTCCGTCCCCGATCGTTTTGGGGTACGTGGATATATATAGGAGGAAGAAGTACGTCGGTGGAGCTTCGAGGGGCCCACGAGGCAGGGGGTGCGCCCTAAGGGGGCGCCCCCTCCCCTCGTGACCACCTCGTCGCTTTCTTGATGGAGGGTCCAAGTCTCCTGGATCTTATCTGATGAGAAAATCACGTTTCTGAAGGTTTCATTCCGTTTGGACTCCGTTTGATATTCCTTTTCTTCGATACCCTAAAACAGGCAAAAAACAGCAATTCTGGGCTGGGCCTCCGGTTAATAGGTTAGTCCCAAAAATAATATAAAAGTGGATAATAAGCCCAATAATGTCTAAAACAGTAGATAATATAGCATGGAGCAATAAAAAATTATAGATACGTTGGAGACGTATCACCCACCACTGTCAATTTCGGCGTAGAAATGGCATTGATTCTTGTTGGACCTTCTTGATCAACTACAAGTAATCTCTCAAGTGCAGGTGTGTTCTGGATGACCATACCGTGGTCCACCTTTTGTGATGTCTTCCTGCCGCACCAGCGGCACACATAAATAGTTAGGAGAGTCATGGAGGTGATGTGGAAGGTACTCAACCCATTGATCGCCTGAAGACGAAGGTACTAAGTGCAGTACAACCACGGAGTAGGTGCTCCATGTCACCCTTTGAGAGGCAGATGATGGCGAGCTCGAGGTGCTTCAGTCGTGGTAGAATAAGAGCGGGCGCGTCCTTAAGGGGCGGGAAATGGCAGTTCCTGAACTTGGTGACGCGCAGCGTGGGCACGAGGCGGAGTGCGGACATTGGCAGCGACCGCATATGCCCATCATCAAAAGTGAGCTCCTCGAGCTGATCTAAGGCGGGGTATCGGAACCAGTCGTCAAGCTTAGCTCGGTCCTTGCCGTTGGAACGGAACTTGTCCATTCTAAGGCCTTTGGTTTGGCCAAGGTGACTGCCGAGAATGTTGGAGAACGCCATGAGATAGCCATGGCAGAGCTTGTGGGTGCCGATGAGGTCGAGAGGGCTGGAGTTCCATAGGGGGCGCCACCGCAGGGAAAGGAGGGTTGTCCGCGCCCCATATTTGATTGGGAGGAGGGAGATCATGACTCTCAACATATCATCAAGGAGGCTGTTGATTAAGTCTAGGCCTACTGGAGTCGCTTGCGGTTCTAGCTTGCCCCGCCTCCGCTTGTTGGCAGCCCCGTTCTCCACCTCCGGAGTCTCCTTGTCAGCGGCGCTTTCTGATAGAAATGGGAGTGTAGGGAATATTTAGTTAAAACAGGGCTATAGAAAAGTGTATTGGTAACTAGAAGTTATTAGGTAGGAATATAGTAAGGGAATAGAAATTGGTTGCTTAAATACTACACAATTCATTTGACATTGCTAGGTAAGTCAACATATGCAGATAGTTGAAAAGATAACTTACTTCGAACATAGTCTGGACGGATGATTTTGTCGGGGAAGTTAGCATATATCTCATGACCAGGCCCTTTTATGTGGAGTGCAATTTTAGTGCCAGCTTTCAATACATAAAACTTTGCAATTTCATTCCCAAAGCCAATGCCAAAATAGGAGTCACCACGTTCACCAAGTCTTACAGTAGCAACGATTGTAAGTCCATGGTTTGTGCGCAGTATGACATTCGTGGAGCCTTGATGTATGAAAGGGAAAAATTGTGCACTACACAATCTGTTGCATAGCGAGGGATGTCCTGCAGAAAATAGTAGGGTTGTTAAAGAAAATATTGTAACATGCAAATATGGGCCCAAATTGAAAGAACTGTACATCAGTTGAAATTGAAGGACAAAAGTCTATAATTAAACAGATAGGGTAAACATGATGTCATGGAAATATGAGAGTAATCGAAAGAACAATACATCATTAATTTGCCTAATATAGAAAGAAGAGGGGGGAGAATCCCCTTTGATGTATATGGTGCATGTGGCACCTTTTATCCAAATGTAGCAATATTTAGAATATGTTCAGGAAAGTAGGCCATGCCAACCGATTTAGGGTGACATTGAACATACCGCGCGCGTCCTCAAGTTATCTGGTACGATGAGATGGAATCTCTGGCGGCGGTCAACAAGTCCTGAAGTATCGGCGCACTGTACATTCTATGAATGAAAGAAAACCCTCAAATCAGCTCGAATAAAAATGAATTCATGGCGATTTCTGCCGGGTGATTAAAGGAGGCAGATGAACTGGGATAAGAGATGACATAATATCTCGTTAAATTAGTTACCTTGTCGTCCATGAGAAAGAACCCTCAGTATGGCAGATTCCCCAACCGAGCGGAGCTGGGTTGACTGCGAGCAGTGCCGAGAAAGTCGATGGCGATAGGCGGCGATAAGCGGAAGTGGCAAAATGCGTGGGCTTTGCCGGCAGCCTGGCGGCGGTGGCAGGCGTTGAGCTAAGTGTTTACCGCCACCATAGGCAGTGCCATGGCATAGACGCGGAGGAGCTTGTGCAGGTGCGAATGGGGAGCGTATCGGAGGGGCCGAGGTGGGTAGCGGGCGGGGTGAGGGTTTTTGTGACGTGGGGATGGTGAGGGTTTTCTTTTTTCTTTTTTGAATTGGGTGGTGAGGGTTTTCTGTCCCACAAAGAATTTTGGGGCGACGGTTTGCTAGAGCGGACCGCATGTGATTGACGCAGCAGGCAAAATGATAGTCATTGCACATGGTTCCAATTTTGGGAAGCATGTGTGATTGACGTACTACCTCCGTCCTGGTTTATTGGTCCCCCGTTGTAATTTTTACCAAAATTTGGCGAGATATTTAACATACTCAAACATAGATAATAAGCGTACATGTACATAAGCATAGTTCAACCATAAGTACATAGTTTAACCAACATTAAGCATACTCAAGCGTACATACTTCGATCCATCCCACATCTCATCTCACATGCGGCCGATACGATCCTGAAGCTCCTCGCATAGTCGTAGTTCCAGGTCCTAATACGCCTGTTATGCATTCCCGCATAAAGCTCCATCAGGATTCGCCTCTTGTACCTCCTCGGGGCATCTTCATCCTCGATGTCCACATCGTCAGACAGCACCTATACATATAGTAAAACAAATTTGGCATCAAATCACTGATTACATGCCGTGAAGTAGGATTAGGAATTTATGGCTATTTATTTATACATATTCAGAGATTATGGTTTGATTTTAAAGCACAGTCGTCTATGTACAGATCAATCTTGAAGAAAATAATGGCACAAACATATGTAGGTCATTCAAAATCAATTGTCAAGTCCTAGCTAGGAATTATTAGCACGCACACTAACCTAGTCAGATTACTAGCAGAAATCATTTGCACAGATGAAACAACTAATCACTTATCACCTGTACCATTCAAGCAATCAATACACTACACGGATCTAACGAAACTTACTCAGATTTCATGGATTGGAAGAACATAACCACATGATTTCTATTCCAAAAATGGGGAGGCAGGGGTAACCAGAGAAACCCTATGATCTAATTGACACATACATGGGTATAGATGACTAACCAGCTGTCTGTCGTCGTCGGAGTCGTCGCCGGAGTGGTCGTCAGAGTCGTTGCCGGAGTGGTCGCCGGAGTGGTCGTCGGAGTCGGTGTGGAACTCCGCCTCCGGCTGTGGAAGCTCGACGCCATCGACAACGTCAGGATGCAGCGATAAAATGCCGGCGGTGACGGCAACCTCTGTCTCCATCTCCACGCTGTGCTCTGGTGCTTTAGCAGCCCTGGCGTCGCCACTCCCTCCGAACGGGCGCTTCGGCGGCATCCTCATACACTAACGGCTTTGAGGACTGAGAGCGGCATCAAGGTTGCAAGGGGAGAGAGAGGATTGTGTGTGCGTAGCGAGGATGGGTGGTGCGGCCGCTCGGGCACACCATTAATATTGGATAGTGGGAGTTGTGGGAGAGAGGCGGGCAGCGGTCAAACAGATGGCTCGCCTCCCGGTGAGCCTACGCACCAGACTGCTGGCATGCCTACCAAAGTTTCACACAACTACTCGCACGCCTCCCGATGACACTGCGCAGCAAGCATGCCTCCGTCAATTCACACACCTGCACGCACGCCTCCCCGTCTACCTACACGGTGGACTGCTCGCATGCTTACCGTCAACTCACGCCTGCTCGCACGCCACACAGGTCGCACGGCGGCACGTATATTGTTTTTCTATTTGGATGATTAATGCTACCGCTTTATTGCTTAACCGAAGCATGGCACGTGTCCATTGTTGGTCTAACGCTCACAGTTCGAATAAATAATCCGTTTGGGATATTGGTTCCCAATTATTAATAATCTCCCATCTGTAATTAGATAAAGATTACATCAAAACTGGTCTCAAATTGGACAATAAAAGTACAATGCCACTTTGTATTGGTGTCCATACGAAAACACGATAAGTTTCATGAACTTCAAATAAGTTTTGGATGTACTACAAATTGAAAATCAAGATTCTCAATGTTTGAAATTTGCTGCACGGGGAGTAAACATGCACCCAGTGAGACACATGTGTTTTTGCAATCCATTTAGGTGCACTGTCACGTGTGCATGTAGCTCAAATTTGATTTTTGCACATTATACCCATATAAAATCAATCTATCAATGTACTAAAACATCTTAATGATCTCTATGAATTTTTTGAAATTAAAACGTCCCTCCTTTCGTAACATGTATGTTCATCGTGGGATAATTAATTTAACATGCATCGTAGTTGCGGTGGATTCGTGGTGTGTGTGTGGGCGTGTGCGTCTGGGGGTGGCGGGTGGCTCGCAGTACACTACGAGTTGTGAGCCACCGTGTGGGTTGGCTGTTTTGTTAGGCAGGCTGGTGCCACATCAGAGTCGTGAAATCGTTATTTAAAACATTACACAACCCTTTCATACATAAATATTTTGGCCACATGTAGTCGATGGTTGTCCTACAGGACACTCGATACTCGCGTGTGACGCTTTCTATGGGCCCACGAGGTCGTCGTCCATCACTTTGATGAACAGCCAACAGTGAGGTTAATTTTACCAGCAAGGTATAATCTTTTTTGTTTGTGTTATGGTGGTATATAGTACACATCGAAGAGGTGGGAGGGGACTAGCATATATACTATACGTATGCTTCCGTGAACAAGTACACCTCACTCAATGTCGGGACTTTTTGGTTACCGAGGCATGTGCCACATCAAAAATGTGAAATTGGTTATTCAAACATCACACAACACCTTTTTGGGCCACATGCATGTCATCCTCAGAGGTTAATTTGACTTAGGAGGGGATTATTATTTTTTCTCTGAGGATGACATGCATGATACACTTTGAGCACACACATATGCATGTGTACGCATGAATCCCTCCCATCGAGTCGAAGTGGCTAGTACAATGACACCATCATGAACTGATCTCGCTCTATGTGGGAAGCTAGTGTATGATTTTTCACACACGCGCGAGATCAATGTTGTGTATTCAAACATGCATGCACGCATCACCTCCATACATATGCATGTAGTGGTATCCTTCGAACGATACACTCCCTCGCGTGGTTATCGGCGACAAGCCTATATATTCGTAGGCCTGCGTGGACATCCATGATCACCTTGACCAACAACAAGATACGTTACCATGGCGGATTCTTCATTTGGTTAGTGTTATCGTCGTATAGGTCATGATGAGATTCAGACCTAATTAAGTTTGAGCGCATATGGGAAACACATAGCGCGAACTTGAGAAGGTCTTCGACGAACCAATGGTAGGTCTTCATTAATTTTTGAACGAGCTGCCGTAAGAATTGAAAATGAAAATAACAAAGGCACAATTCACCGGGAAGAATTGGAAAACCAATGAAGATGCTTGAGGGAATTTAGATACATGAGAATGGAGAGATCATGAACTGATTATAGGATATTTGAATGATGCACCGGTAAGATTTGGAGAATCAAACTGAAAAGACTCCTGAATTGCTCCGGATTGGTGAAAAGAATTTTCATAATCGAAAACAATTATGAGAGGATAGCATCAAGCTTGAACTGAGAATCTATGAAAGAACGGGTAATGATTTAAGAGAAACTCTTCTTCGGTCTTCAAAATCCGAGAATGATGACGAGAAATAGAAAGGTTGAACCAACGATGAAAATAATTTTAAAGATCTTGGAGAAAGGCATTTGACTGATGATAACTCATTCTTATGTCAAACTTTGAGAGAATTCGAGAATAATGCCGGGAAAATAAGAAGAGTCAGGTAAGATCCCGAGAAAAGACCTGTGGCTTAGGGCCCACTCAAAAGATACACCATTGAACGATTTAAAAGAGAGATTGCGCCGGTTGAATTAAATGGCTTGAATGAGAGAACAATCTTGAAATAACTTGAATGGATCGAGAATGGAAACGTGAATCTTCTGAGATATCTTCAGTAGTCCGGAACAATTGAATAGCGAGAAGTGGATGATTAAGAGGTGCACCGGCATGAGAAGACATTTGAAACGAGGAAAATATATGATCGACAAAGCTTGACTTGAATCCACCAGAGAAGAAAGAGAATGAATAATGATGAACTTGAAGCTCCGTTAGTATCTTCCTGAGAATCACCAGATAAGAACATTGACAGAAAAGAATGGAGAGACTTCACATCCATAAAATAGATACTTGATTAAGAAATCCGAGTCCTTGAAGAAAAAAGGGGGGGGGGGTGGGAAAACAAAGACAACTTGGGATGGATGAAACGAACGCCATTGAGAAAAAGCTTAGAATTGATCTTGCGGATGTTGAAAATGATCGGATCCACTTGAAGAGAAGCACACCGGTTGGAAAGAATTAACATGACAATCTCGATAAACAAGAAATATTAGCATCCACATAGATATATGAGAACACTGCTTAGGAAAAGTATGGAATCAACACTTGACATCGAAGCAACTCGAATACCACAACTTAAAACAAAACAAAGGTTTTGGCTTGCAGAATAAACCGGAAACAAACATATGATAGATCCCGTATCGTATCATGTGTTTGTTGGAAAGATATCCTACGTGATACTTGAATTCCCACTTATAAACTCCCGAAACTTTCTGGTTATGCAATCAGGTGTTGGGGATACAGGGGAATCATAATATCTCACCCAAACTAACAATTCCTACATCCAGCTGTATCCATCCTTCAACACATAACCAAGAAACCTTCAGAAATCATGTACCTCAACCTTTGAAAAGCATCCGTTATACAAGTTATGGCAATACTCCTGAATTCCCGCCCCAGTACTGGGTGGCGTCGAGGTTATCTCACCAACAACTTCATAAAAGAGATTTTCGATGTCGGTGAACTCAGGTATTCCAGAACTTCAACGATAAAATTGTGATGACAACACCTCGGAGCTCAACTCCCCTGGACACTGCCACAACCCCTAAATGTCAGGAGGCGCCAAGAACAATGTTCTCGTCACAAGACTATCGGAACAATTCCAAGATACCCGCGTGATCCTAAAAAAATCATGCAATTTGAGGAGAGAAAAGTCAAAACTTCTACGTCAGGAGGCCTCACCAGAGCAACGAAGGGACTGAGGAGTAAAAAGAATCCTACTCTCCGATATATATATATATATTCCTAAGACTCAAAACATTTTGTTCTAGACTCAACAACGTCAACGATTCGATCAAGCAGGGGGCTCCTAAGTCGGGGATGGCTCTGATACCAACTTGTCACACCCACAATGCGGCTATATCTCCCACGTGTCGGGGCACGACTTAAAGGCATAGCCGTATGGTAGGCATGTCACAAGAGGGGTCATCTTTACACATCCCATGTACTGAATAAGAAACGGATAAAGAGTTGGCTTACAATCGCCACTTCACACAAATACAAGTTATACATACACCATCCAAAATACAATCAAGGTACGACTATGGAACCAAAATAAAAGAAGATAACTCCAAATGCTAGATCTCCGATCGTCCCAACTAGGCTCCTCTACTGATCATCCAGAAAAGAAACATGGTAACGGTCCGACTCCTCGTCGAACTCCCACTTGAGTTCGGTAGCGTCCCTTGCACTGGCATCATCGGCACCTGCATCTGTTTGGAAGTATCTGTGAGTCACGGGGACTCAGCAATCTCACACCCGCGAGATCAAGACTATTTAAGATTAAGGGTAGGAAAGGGTAGTGAGGTGGAGCTGCAGCAAGCACTAGCATATATGGAGGCTAACTTACGCAAAAGAGAGCGCGATGAGAAGCAATGCATGGTCGAGAAGCTATAAGTGATCAAGAAGTGATCCTGAAGCTACTTACGTTCAAACATAACACAAGACCGTGTTCTCTTCCCGGACTCCGCCGAAAAGAGACCATCACGGCTACACACGCGGTTGATTCATTTTAATTAAGATAAGTGTTAAGTTCTCTACAACTGGACATTAACAAATTCCCATCTGCCCATAACCGCGGGAACGGCTTTTGAAAGTTCAAACCCTGTAGGGGTGCCCAACTTAGCCCATCACAAGCTCTCATGGTCAACGAAGGATATTCCTCCTCCCAGGAAGACTCGGCCAGTCTCGAAATCCCGGTTACAAGACATTTCGACAATGGTAAAACAAGACCAGCAAAGCCGCCCGAATGTGCCGACAAATCCCGATAGGTGCTGCACATATCTTGTTCTCATGGCACACTGGATGGGCAAGACATCGGGTTGGCATAGACCCTGGTTGCCCAGGGGGCGTCGGACATCGCCCAGGTTGGACCAACACTTAGAGAAGCACTGGCCCGGGGGTTAAAATAAAGATGACCCTCAGGAGTGCGACTCCCAAGGGAAAAGGTATAGGTTGTTAGGCAAATGTAAAACCAAGGTCGGGCCTTGCTAGAGGAGTTTTATTCAAAGCGAACTGTCAAGGGGTTCCCATAACACCCATCCGCGTAAGGAACTCAAAATCAAGCAACATAACATCGGTATGACGGAAACTAGGGCGGTAAGAGTAGAACAAAACACCAGGCATAAGGCCGAGCCTTCCACCCTTTACCAAGTATATAGATGCATTAAAGTAAATAAGACATAATAATGATATCCCAACATATCCATGTTCCTAACATGGAACAAACTTCAACTTCACCTGCAACTAGCAACGCTATAAGAGGGGCTGAGCAAAAGCGGTAACATAGCCAAACAACGGTTTGCTAGGAAAGGTGGCTTAGAGGCTTGACATGGCAATATGGGAGGCACGATATAACAAGTGGTAGGTAGCGCGACATAGCAATAGACCGGACAACTAGCAAGCAAAGATAGAAGTGATTTCGAGGGTATGGTCATCTTGCCTGCAATGTACTCAGAGTTGTCGAAAGCTTGATCCTCGAAAGCGTACTCAACAGATTCCTCGGTCATGTACTCATCTCCCGGCTCTACCCAAAGCAAGAACACAAGCAATGGAACAACAATCAAACACGGTGCAATGCGCAAGCAACATGATGCAATACATGACATGATATGCAATGCATATGCGTGGTCCGGAAGGGAAAGAATGCTCAAGGCATCAACTTGGAAAAACAAGTTTGCCGCTGGAAAGATGAGGTGATTTCGGTTGAAATGATATAAAGATCACCGGAAACGGATGCACGGTTTGCAAATGGCAAGCATCACAAGAATGACACAATTCTGCGATTAACAGCACGATGGCACTTAGAATGCAACAAGAAACTAAGCTACTGCACTCCAACATAGCAACAAAGCATATGACAGTGATGAACAAGAGATGCTTGACAAAACATGAACACTGAGCTACGAAAATCACACAAGAACAGGTTCAAACAAGCATGGCAAAAGTGCAAAAGATATCAGCATCACAGACTTAGTGAAAATACTAACATGCCAGAATTAACATCAGGAAGCCATGTTTAGAGCAAGCAAACAACATGCTACAGGAACATATCATAGCAAACAAAGGCATGACATGAATCCACTAAATGCATAGATCAAAAGTCCCTTACTGATCATGATCCAAAAAGGCACAGAAGATATGATGGCACCCATGTAAACATAGTAAGTTTTATTAATAGTTTCAGACTTGGCAGAAAAACAGAGCATGTCATAAACCGATTTATGGTAGCAACTTTGCGAGCTCAAACCACTCACCACAAAGCATTGCATGACAATATAAGCATACCAATAGCAAGATGACATGTTCATGAAGCTAAACATGGCAAGAGGAAGTTCATAGAATGCATGGATCACTAGCAACAACCATGTCAAAATTGATTAACATGTTAACATTCTGCCAGGAACATTTTATAGTAAAATTAGAGCAAGAACAAGACATGCAAGACAACTCCATAATTGCAAACAGGGGAATGGATGGATAGATCATAAACACATGTTCAAAACATCCTTACTGAAGTATCTCAAAATAAGCATGAATATCACTATAGAATCAAGTTTACATGGCATCAAAATAACAGCAGGAAAAGGACTTTGTAAAATCCCAAGTCCCTGAAAATAGCAACATCACGGAGCCTAGTTTGCATGCTTGTACTAGTCACCACATAGATCACAAAAATACAAGGTTTTCACCTCTGTAAAGATGGCATGACATAGACCAAAACACATGTAGAGCTCAAGCCCATATGACGCACACATCAAACGCAACAAAAATGACAAATCGCCATGATTTGATAAGTACCAGCTCCTAACATTTTATAGCACTCTTGCAACATGGATAATCATGTCAAGATGAACTCTATCATGCATGAAACAGCAACCATCAGGTAGAGCACGAAGAGTAGAGCAATTCACATATAAATTTCATCATCATCGGACACATATGCACATAGTTAGGGCCCACACAAGATGCATTCATAATGTTTGAAACTGAGGGACTTAGTGAAAAATTACCCACACGAAACAGGATCCAGATCGGGGAAGCTCCATTCCTTGTACAGGACGACTCCGGCGGAAGTCGGCGACGGTGTGGCGGCGTGGGGCTCCGGTAGGCGTCGGGGAGGCCGGGAATGGGTAGATTGGGTCGTGGGCGGCCGGATCTGGACAAGGGCGGCAGTGGACGGAGCTCGGGGCGGCGCTTCCTGCGGAGCTTGGGAAGCCATGGTGGGGCTTGAGCTCCTGGAGCAGAGAGAGAGAGATCGGGTGAGGGAGAGGTCGGGCCAGAGGAGGAAGGAGATGGGGACGGGCGCGGTGGCCGGCCACCTGGGGCGGCAAGAGTGCGGCGAGGCGTCGGCGTGCTCCGGTGAGGTCAAGCGGCGGCGAGCGACGAACGCCGGCGAGTCGGCGGGGCGCTCCGGCGAAGTCCGGCAAGGGTCGTGGGCGGCGGCGCGCAGATCCGGGCTCGCGCGGGCCCCGGATGGGCTCCGCGGGCCGCGCGGGTCGAGGCTGGTGACAAGTGGTGGCCTCTGGTTGGACGAGGGAGCGGCGGAGATGACGTGGCGGTCTGTCATTGGGCGGAGCGACTTGTCCAGCGGACATGTCTGACACGGATGGACATGTCCGGCGACGCGAGGAGGAAAATGACTAGGGTTTTATCTGCGAAAATTCAGGGGAGGGTACTAATTTATAGGTAGAGGGAGGTAGGAATGTCCAAATGAGGTGTGGTTTTCACCCACACGATCGTGATCCGACGACGGAGGACATGGAGTTGGTTTAGATGGGTTATTGGGCTGTTTTGGAGGGGTGTTGGGCTGCAACACAAAGAGGGCTTTTGCGGTTACCCGGTTAACCGTTGGAGCATCAAACGGCCTCCAAATGGAACGGAATTTGACAGGCGGTCTACCGGTAGTGTACCAAGGCCACTTGACAAATCTAGGCCCATTCTGAGAACGTTTAACACCTGCTCACGAAAAGAGACAAGAGGGGTGCGCCGGGTGCATGTGGGAGTGTCGGATTGCGAAACGGACAACGGGGAAAATGCTCGGATGCATGAGACGAACAAGAATGCAAATGAGATGCACATGCTGACATGATATGAAATGCATGACCTGAACAAAATGCAAAACGAAGACAAAAACCCAACCACGAAGGGAATCTCATATCGCATCTCCGGAAAAGGCAAGAGTCGGAGTTACAAATATGGAAAGTTGTATCCGGTGCGTTACAACACTCCACCACTACGAGAGGATCTCGTCCCGAGATCTGGGACGGCACCGGAGGGAAACAGAAGAGGAAGAGAAGGGGTAAAACTAAGTTGCTTCTTCAACAAACGAGTGAAACCAAAGAACCTTGAAAGGTTAAACCATTTTGAGAAAAGAATGCAACGGACATGATGGAAGTAGAAAACACTCCGTTAGAAAAGAGGAACAAGGAAGAACAAATTCGAACATCACTCCGGTTTAAAAGAGATGCAAGACTTGAAAAGATGAAAAGAACATGAGCAGAGGCAACAACACTTCAGTTAAGTCGATAAGCATGAAAAGAACATGAGCCTCACAATTCGAGATGATGAGTGAAGAGAGCAACATCACAATGCCTCCGGAAGAGAGAATAGAAGATAGATCATTGGAATGAAAGGATGGAGAAGAAAATGTCAACTTCTGCCACAAATGAGCTTGGAAAACACCCTTCCGAGAGGTTTATAACGTAGATGTTGGAAACACAACAACGAAATGAATAAACTTGTAGTGGGATTATGGAAAACATCTCAAAACTGAGGTGAAATTCTGCCACTAACGAAAACGATAGATTGGATTGATATGAACAAGGAGACAAGAAACTTATTTCACCGGGAGGATAAATGAAGGACTTGGATCATTTATAAGCACCATAAATAGCAACAATCCTTAGGGAAAGCTTTAGGTGAAATATAACCCAAGATAACTCCAAAGAAGAGATTGATGGGTTTAAATATCTCATTCTTAACAACTTGCGAATTATGAAACATGAAGGGAAATTGTCAAGAATGGCATAACACCACCTGAAAAGATAAGGTAGAAGGATTTGCACTTCGGAATGCAATATGAAGAATACTTGAGCTCCTCTGAAAAGAATCTTGATGAGCACTTCAAGAAGGAATTAAATCCTTGCTGAACCATCATGTAGAACCTCCATGAAGAACTCCTGTAATAAAAGGATGATAAAAGAAAGAGAAGTTGAAAACGCAAGGTGAAGCCTTGCAATGATTTAGATGGATCTTCGTGATGACGAGAGCTTGGAACTCCGGGAAAAGAAAAGATGAGACAATTGAAACCGAGAAATTGATGAGCCTCTGGAGTAAGGAATTGAATTTACACGATGAAACAAGAATAAGAATTACATTATGCTTATCCCTCATCAATTTAGATTGATGACAAGCAATGGATTTGGCATACTACTTATTCTCGTAGAAAGGATTGGGGAAAGACATAGCGCGAACTTGATAAGGTCTTCGACGAACCAACGGTAGGTCCTCATCAATTTTTGAACGAGCCGCCGTGAAAATGAAAGTAACAAAGGCACAATTCACCGGGAAGAATTGGAAAACGAATGAAGATGCTTGAGGGAATTTAGATACATGAGAACAGAGAGATCATGAACTGATTATGAGAGGATAGCATCAAGCTTCATTCCTTGTACAGGACGACTCCGGCAGAAGTCGGCGACGGTGTGGCGGCGTGGGGCTCCGGTAGGTGTCGGGGAGGCCGGGAATGGGTAGATCGGGTCGTGGGCGGCCGGATCAGGACAAGGGCGGCAGTGGACGGAGCTCGGGGCGGCGCTGCCTGCGGAGCTTGGGAAGCCATGGCGGGGCTTGAGCTCCTGGAGCAGAGAGAGAGAGAGAGAGACCGGGTGAGGGAAAGGTCGGGCCAGAGGAGGAAGGAGATGGGGACGGGCGCGGTGGCCGGCGACCTGGGGCGGCAAGAGTGCGGCGAGGCGTCGACATGCTCCGGAGAGGTCGATCAGCGGCGGGCGACGAATGCCGGTGAGTCGGTGGGGCGCTCTGGCAAAGTCCAGCAAGGGCCGCGGGCGGCGGCACACAGATCTGGGCTCGCGCGGGCCCCGGATGGGCTCCGCAGGCCGCGCGGGTGGAGGGGGCGGCTGGTGACAGGTGGCGGCCTCCGGTTGGACGAGGGAGTGGCAGTGATGACATGGCGGCCTGTCATTGGGCGGAGCGACGTGTCCGGCGGACATGTCCGACGCGGATGGACATGTCCGGCGGCGCGAGGAGGAAAATGATTAGGGTTTTATCCGTGAAAATTCGGGGGAGGGGACTAATTTATAAGTAGAGGGAGGTAGGAATGTCCAAATGAGGTGCGGTTTTCGCCCACACGATCGTGATCCGATGACAGAGGACATGGAGTTGGTTTATATGGGTTATTGGGCAGTTTTGGAGGGGTGTTGGGCTGCAACACAAAGAGGGCTTTTGCGGTTACCCGGTTAACCGTTGGAGCATCAAACGGCCTCCAAATGGAACGAAATTTGACAGGCGATCTAGCGGTAGTGTACCAAGGCCACTTGACAAATCTTAGCCCATTCCGAGAATGTTTAACACCCGCTCACGGAAAGAGACAAGAGGGGTGTGCCGGGTGCATGTGGGAGTGTCGGATTGCGAAACGGACAATGGGGAAAATGCTCGGATGCATGAGACGAACAAGAATGCAAATGAGATGCACATGTGACATGATATGAAATGCATGACATGAACAAAATGCAAAACGAAGACAAAAACCCAACCACGAAGGGAATCTCATATCGCATCTCCGAAAAAGGCAAGAGTCAGAGTTACAAATATGGAAAGTTGTATCCGGGGCGTTACAATGGGTGGTGCGGCTCGAGCGCACCATTAATATGGAATAGTGGGAGTTGTGGGAGAGAGGCGGGTAGCGGTCAAACCGATGGCTCACCTCCCGGTGAGCCCACACCGGACTGCTGGCATGCCTACCAAACTTTCACACAGCTACTCGCACGCCTCCCGATGACACAGCGCAGCGAGCACGCCTCGGTCAATTCACACACCTGCACGCACGCCTCCCCGTCTACCTGCACAGCGGGCTGCTTGCATGCATCCCGTCAACTCATGCCTGCTCGCGCGCCACACAGGTCGCGCGTCGGCACATATATTGTTTTTCTATTTGGATGATTAATGCTACCACTTTATTACTTAACCGAAGCATGGCACGTATCCATTGTTGGTCTAACGCTCATGGTTCGAATAAATAATCCGTTTGGGATATTGGTTCCCAATTATTAATAATCTCCCGTCTGTAATTAGATAAAGATTACATCAAAACTGGTCTCAATTTTGACAAAAAAGTACAATGCCACTTTGTATTGGTGTCCATATGACAACACAATAAGTTTCATGAACTTCAGATAAGTTTTGGATGTACTAGAATTTAAAAATCAAGAATCTCAATGTTTGAAATTTGTTGCACGGGGAGTAAACATGCACCCAGTGAGACACATGTGTTTTTGCAATCCATTTAGGTGCACTGTCACGTGTGCATGTAGCTCAAATTTGATTTTTGCACATTATACCCATAGAAAATCAATCAATCAATGTACTAAAACGTCTTAATGATCTCTGTGAATTTTTTGAAATTAAAACATCCCTGCTTTGGTAACATGTATGTTCACCACGGGATAATTAATTTAACATGCATCGTAGTTGCGGTGGATTCGTGGTGTGTGTGTGGGTGTGTGCGTCTGGGGGTGGCGGGGGGCTCACAATACACTACGAGTTGTGAGCCACCGTGTGGGATGGTTGTTTTGTAGACAGGCTGGTGCCACATCAGAGTTGTGAAATCGTTATTTAAAACATTACACAACCCTTTCATACATGAATGTTTTTGCCACATCTAGTCGATGGTTGTCCTACACGACACTCGATACTCGCGTGTGACGCTTTCTGTGGGCCCACGAGGTCGTCGTCCATCACTTTGACGAACAGCGGGCAGTGAGGTTAATTTGACTAGCAAGGTATAATATTTTTTGTTTGTGTTATGGTGGTATATAGTATGCGTCGAAGAGGTGGGAGGGGACTAGCATATATACTATATGTATGCGTCCGTGAACAAGTACACCTCACTCAGTGTCGGGACTTTTTGGTTACCGAGGCACGTGCCACATCAAAATTGTGAAATTGGTTA
>NC_053027.1:373227390-373241234 GCF_003073215.2 Triticum urartu | reverse complement strand
GAAGGCGCCCAAGAGGGGGAAGGGCTCCCTTGTGGATAACTCCACATGGGATGTTCAAAGTAGTCCGGAGCGAATGCCCCAGACCAAGCCTCGGGCTGCCTCGTAAGTACCAAAACCCTATGCACCTCCCGATACCTAGCATTTCCAGTTTATAATATTAATATTTTTAAACTATGCCATTACAGTCTGGCCCGCGATGGCTCCCCGCGATCCTCGACAGAGGGTTCGCTAGACTCAAAGGAGATGGCTAGCATGTCTCCGCCGCCCGCTCACTCTGTCTCACCCAAGGGTGATAATGAGGTGGTGTCCCAAAGGAACTTCTCAGACCAGGTGGAGATTCCAGAAATCGTTAAGGTGGCGCCCCAAGATGACTCCTCGGCTACCGGACACATGGGGGGAAAAGCCCCCATGGGGGCTGGCAATGGTTACCAAGTTCCATTCGGCCCTCAGCCGGACACCATCCCGGAGACCTACACGGCTCCGGAGTCGAGCGAAAGGCCTTCCCCGAAATGAGGAGGTGTGCCTGTTCCGCAAGTAACCTCTCTCCAACCAAAGGCGCCGGATAATTTGCTGGAAGCGCTGCGAGGCGCCTCCATTGCGGATGAGCACCTTGTCCTTATGGGTACGGTGATCGAAAAGGTTCAGTCCGCCAAAAGCGGACTAACCGAGGCATGCGCTAGCCTTTTAACAGGCTTTGAGGTAACAATTGTTGAAAAGATATCACAATGTGGACAGTAGCCCCTGATGCTTTGTTCGGTGTCTGGAAAGGAAAAGCCGAACAGGGGATCAAAATAATTTTCGCAGGAGTCTTGCATAAGATGTCTATGTGAATAAGTAGGCGTCGCTGCTGGTTGCTGCCGCTCATACTGCGGAGGTCTCCGGACTCGAGCAAAACCTGGAGCGGGCTGAGAAAGAGCTCGGCCTCGTGAAGAAGCAGCTGGAGGACAGCCAAGGTATGCAGTAACCTGCATGTATATTTAGGAAGGATGAATGGTTTGTGCTGACTGAAGTGCCATGAACTTTATTAGGGGCCACGACCGAGGTGGCGGCCCTCAAGAAGGCGTTAGCAAAGGCCGAGGACAAAGCGGCCAAGGAACGCGCCGCGTGCGAGAAGCACGAGGCCCGGGTCAGCGAGGTCCAGCAGGAGCTCCAGGACGCCGTCAAGAAGTACGAGTCCTTGGAGCGTGATTCTAAGACACAAGCGTCGGAACTTGCGAAGGCCCACCGGAGCGCACAAGAGGCTCAAGCCGAAGCCCAGAGCGCCCTTCAAGAAATTTAGGCGGCCAGGAAGATCACAGCGGGTAAGGCTTTCATTATGCAAAGCAAGTCTATGAAGGAAGCGTTCCTTTTACTTACCCGAATTTGGAGCTCTCTCCAGGGGCATTTACGGATCTGCCATGTAGCGTATCAGACGCTGCCGAGTTCTATCGAGCCGAAGAAGGGAATTCTACGGAGAAGCTATTCTGGTCTCAATATCTTGGACCCGAACATCCGGTGTCCTTCAGTGACCATCTGAAACAGCTGGTCCAGCTGCACAAGGCGGCCGAGCTGGCCATGAAGGAGCTGATAGTCCGACTATGGCCTACAGCGCCGATACCCTGCAGCTACTTCGGACTTGTGAAGCGGCTTGTTGATGCCTGCCCCCGGCGTAAGGTTATAAAGCGGTCGGTTTGTATCGAAGGTGCACGGATGGCCTTAGCCCGCGTCAAAACGCACTGGGCGAAGATGGATGCCAAGAAGCTAATGACCGAGGGGCCGCCTGAGGGCAAGGAGCACCGCCGACCCGAGTTGTATTTTGATGGTGTCCTGGAGGGATCCCGCATTGTTGCGGATCACTGTGCGAAAGACACTATCTTTGAATGAATGTATTCGAGCTCCCTCTGCCTTGTATGATGAAACAAAGTGTTTATGCAATATAATGCTTGTTATATTTTTAAATTTTTACTTCCTGTGCGGCCGTGTTGTATGAAATCTGAGGGTTAACCAGTCGTCGGCTCTGCCCCCACGTAGGTAGTACGGGGGTGTTCGGGATGGAATCTAAACAATCTTGATCCAATTAGGTGGTCCTTGAAGGAGTTGTTTAGCGCAACGAACCAGGCAACCAGACTATGCGGCTGTAACACCCTCGCTTAGCCATAGGAGTGCAACAATAAAAACATGGGCGCAGCCCCTAGTATCTGACCTAGAGTGGTATAAGCGTCTGAGCGGGAAGTACCAATCCTTCGCGTAATGCGGAAGAAATCTCCAACGATTTGCAACCTCCGAACAGCTGACCGGCTCTCGCCGCATCATGACAGTCAGTTTTTAGCTTTCTCTACTACGCAGTCGCAGTAGTTCTCGCTTTACTACCTTAGCCGATATAGCGGAACATAAGGTAGCAAGCACAGGAGCCGGGCAACCCAACTATTAACCAAAGACATGATTCAGAGCCAATGCATATAATGCTAAATTCGAGGTGCCGAACTATACTTATAAAAAGTGTTTGGACTTTTGTTGCTATAAAAAGCCCCTGGCAAACATCAAATGTACCAAAGTGTACGGGTGCTACCTGATAGAGTTATCCACAGGGGAGCTGAAAAAGAGAAAGAAAACAGAAAAGGTACAAAGGTAGAAAGCTGGTGTACTAAAGCTCTAGCCGCAAATTGTTCTTATTGTAATTTAATTAGTACGTCAAGGCGCATTGATACAAGCAGTGCGATAAGCAACAGGCTAGTTGACATGCCAAAACCAAGGGAAAGCTGCATGTGGGTCCTAAAAGAAGGTAGGGTTATCGTTAACGAAATCACCTAAAAAGTCCCCGTATGTGTGCGTTTCTCGCCGTCTTGGTGTGTTTATCCTTCAAGAGGACCGATGACCAGACCATCAGTTGGGGCCTGTGGGATTCAGACCTGAAAAGAAAACAAGTAAAAGTGAAAGTATGTGTGTATCCAATGTCGGTTGAGCCGTACTATGGACCACAAGCTAGCTATGCCTCCGTCGGTGCCCATGGGATTTTTAGTGCGTAGTTATGTACGCACGGCACGAATGCCACCACTTGATCGGGACTAAGACGGAGGCCGGATCACTAGTCGAGCTCCTGACGGGCCGAGCTCTCCTACTGCAGAGTAGTTCGAACCCTCTTAACGGTGTCCGTGGGCTCAGCAGCCGAATTAAGGTTCTGCTTGAGAAGGCCGCTCTATACCTCTGCTGCTAAGGCAGCTGTGTGCTCTTCTGTATGGAGGGAGCGTTCTGTATTTCCGTTGATCGTTATGACGCCACGTGTACTGGGCATCTTGAGCTTGAGATAAGCATAGTGTGGTACTGTGTTGAATCAAGCAAATGTAGTTCGTCCGAGTAGTGCGTGATAGCCACTGCGGAAGGGGACGATATCGAAGATTAACTCCTCGCTTCGGAAATTGTTCGGAGATCCAAAGACAACCTCCAGTGTGATTGAGCCCGTACAACGGGCTTCTACACCTGGTATGACGCCTTTGAAGGTAGTCCTGGTGGGCTTGATCCGTGATGGGTTAATGCCCATTTTTCGCACTGTATCCTGATGGAGCATATTGAGACTGCTACCTCCGTCCATAAGGACGCGAGTGAGGTGGAATCCATCTATTATTGGGTCTAGGACTAGTGCAGCTGAGCCACCATGACGGATACTGGTCGGATGATCCCGGCGATCAAAAGTGATCGCGCATGACGACCATGGATTAAATTTTGGGGCGACTGGCTCTATCGCGTAGACGTCCCTGATCGCACGCTTGCGCTCCCTCTTGGGGATATGGGTAGCGTATATCATGTTCACTGTTTTGACCTAAAGGGGAAACTTCTTCTGTCCCCCTGTGTTCGGTTGCCTGGGGCTCTTCGTCATCGTCCTTCGCTTGATCCTTTTCCCTGTTTCGGTCGTTTAATTTGCCGGCCTGTTTAAAAACCCAGCAATCTCTATTTGTATGATTGGGTGGCTTGTCTGGGGTGCCATGAATCTGGCACGGACGATCAAGTATGCGGTCCAAGCTGGATGGGCCTGAATTGTTCTTTTGGAACGGCTTCTTCCGCTGACCGGACTTAGAGCCCCTGAATCCGGCATTGACTGCCGTGTCCTCGGTGTTATCACTGTTGTTTCGACGCTTGTATCGTTGCGTCGAGACTTGTCTTTGCTAGTTTTAGCTTCAGGGGTGCCGGCGTCGCTTGCATTGTTTTTGTCTACGGGCCAACCAACTGTCCTCGCCCGCACAAAAGTCGGGTCATGAGTGCGGAGCAGTGCACAACAGCACCGCACAAAGCCGGTCCATGAGTGCCGGGTGCGAGGGATGTACGATGGGGTTTTTGGCTTTTCGTTGCGCAGCCATATGAGTATAGAGCGAGTGCATATTGCAGTGATTGTAAGGCGACGGAGAGTATCTTTGTGTCTGTTGACTTTGGAAGGATGGTAGGGCTTCGCATGTCCGGCTAGCCCAGTACTCAGACGATTTTGGTTCTTTCTCTTAGTTAGACGAACCTAGTCGCGACGAGATTATTCAGATCTACACCACACCCGGGGCTGTTGCAAGCTATTAGAGATCATCTGGAGGTCGAAGATATGTGCCTTGAGCAGTGTAAGATTGTGCAAGGTGACCAAGCCTCGTCCAAGTCCTCCCAGTTGCCAATAGAATTTTCAGGCAGACTGTTGAGCCAGTGCCGAGCTGGCCCCTTGAGTTTTAAAGGGAGGTATTTGATGGTGTGGAGGTCATCACCGCGGGCCATATGAATGTGGAGAATGAAGTCTTCGATCCACACCGGGGTCCGTGGTTCCATCGTATGATTCTATATTCACGGGTTTGAACCCTTCTGGGAATTCATGATCCAGGACCTCATCAGTGAAGCAATGAGGGTGTGCGGCGCCTCTATATCGGGCCGTATCGCGACGTAGCTCTGATGGAGTCCGTCTGCGGTTTTCAGCCCGCGCATGACTAAGTTTGTCACGTCCGAATAGGTGGCCATCATCGCGTGTCGAGGCACGTCCTCGCGATCCGTAGATTGATCTAGTATGTCCTGCTTTATTGTTCAGGTTTTGCCGGAGGTCATATGTATGACCGTGGGCTAATTTACCTCTACCTGTGCGATGAGGCGGGGCTGGCTGGTGTTCGGCGTGAGTTGCCGTTTTGTCCCGACCACGTGGTGGTCGGTCAGCCGCATTGTACGATGGTAGGTATGTGTATTATTCGGCGCCTCCTCGTCAAACTGAGGTAGCAATTTGCGCTTTGGGTAGCTTTTGGTTGGGCGCTTGAGGCCGTATTCTTCGGCTGCTAGGACATCGGTCCATTTATCATTGAGCAGATCTTGGTCAGCTTGAAGCTGCTGCTGCTTCTTTTCAGGCTCCTTGGCGTGGCGATTAGCTGGCGCTTGAAGCGCTCCTGCTCCAGAGGTTCCTCAGGCACGATGAAATCGTCGGTGCCGAGGCTCACCTCATCCTCGGAGAGCGGAAGATAACTTCCGTCCTCTGAGTCTTCGTGTGCTGCTTTGCCAGGGCTAGCCTGCCCATCTTCCCGTTCATCTTGTTCATTAGCTGTTTCAACGGGGTCTTCGTTGTCTTCGGCACCTTCTGGAGTGTTATCTTCTCCTGTGCCGGTGTTGCTGTCTTTACTGGCGTGACTTAGAGCGGCGCCGCTGACGTGCCTTGGATTGTATTTCGCTCAGGTTGGTATCCTCGGCTGGATCTTCCTTGCCATCGCTTGGGAATTGGTAGCTTTAAGAAGTGTTTAACCCGTCGGCGCTGCGATCTTCCTTGTCATTGCGCTGCTTTATTTGTGGCATCCACTCATGTATACATCATAATGAGGGAAAGTGTCCGCATCTACTCGACAAACTGGAGGACAATAAAGAGTTAGTCACGCTTTGCGCTTCATGTGATGATACGTGTTTTCGCCTTCCAACAGTGCTCAGGATCGCATTTTTTGGTCATGCCATGGTAACATCACCCATGACGATTTTATGACAGAATCAAGATATCCATACCACCTGGGGCTGTCAGTAGAAGTGTTCACATGACAACCAGGTGGACGCCGAGACGGCTCATTTTTTCTGGCAGTTCAGCTGTCTAAACGTCGGCTAAATTTATCATTGAGTGATGGTGACGAGGTGTCCACTTCCCATGACCGATAAATGCGGGCGTCACAAGAGAGGGCTTTCGTCAAGGGTTGACCCCTGTTGGGACCATCTGACGCTGAGCGATCCACCTTACCGGGTAATGGAACGCCTGTTAAGGTTATCTGGTCGTAGAAGTCTTTCGTCAAGGGTGACCGACATGTGGCATCCACCGTAGACGCCGTTAAGCTATCGGGTCCGGTTTTGGATCCGATAACCCGCCCGACCAATGGGGATTTTCCACGTGTAAAATCATCATTGGCTGGAGGAAACACGTGTCGGCTCACCGTTGGGACAGATGTCATCCACTCATTGGACCCAAAGCGCCTATGATACGTCGACACGTGGCATGGCCCAACAGAGGCCCATTCCATGTGAAAAGGCCGGCCCGTTTGACTTGGTCAAAAGGTGGCGGGCCGGCCCACGGCAAGCCTGTTATTTGGCCCATATAGCCCATTTACAGCCCGCTAACCCAGGGCCTGTTCTGGCCTATCCGAATATAGGCCTAGTAGCTCACCTTACAAGAGCGCGTCCTCAGACGCCAGTCAGCCACTGCGCATACTACAAGGCTGCAGGACTCAGCAGATCCTGTTCAGCAGGAGACCTATTGTAGCTACGCTGATCCAGCGACAGCCGGCCAGCCACGCTCCTTCGGCCCACCTTGGAAGGGCCCTTGCATTCATTAGCAAGGGTGTTGGGCAACGCTCTTATCCGCTATCACGAATTGGTCAATCGACCCCACGCGCTCAGAGACAGCCTCGAGCATCTAGGCGTCCAATATGATTCATACCCATTGTTATACTTCCGGCCAGTGAAAGACGATAAGAAATTGTGTGGTCGGCAGGGGAGGAGCGACCCTCATGGAATGCGAACCTGTTTCGAAAAGGGTTTTAACCAGTTGATGCCAATATGTACCACGCAAAACATTTGTATTAATACGAAGATCCGGGTCCCCGCAGAAGCAAAGCCTTGACTTTGGTGCCATTCGGCCATATGGAGCCGCCATATCTTTCCTATGTAACTCTTGGCATGCTAAGTCACTATTGTCACTGATCATCTTGTGTTATTTATCATTAGTGGGCCCGTGGTGAATACACTTGTGTAGCGCCAACCGTAATGAACACTACGCTGTGAGGGTCTTCACTTTACCTCAGCCTCAGACGTACGGAGACATTTGCAGCACGCAACCGTTATTCATTGGGGTTTTTGTATATGATGGCTCTGCAGCTGGACAGAGGATATGTTGGCACTGCTTTCCTCACTGCCATTCCAGGATGGTCTCCCCCAGCCAAGTTATCTTTCGCCAGTCTGTTTGAGACAGCCTTCTGGTTCGGTCTTTCAGGGCCCCAGTTGATTCTTGGGGGCTTCATTGGCAGGGCATTCAGTTACATACGGCATGTCAGGATAAATTATAGGCGGGGCGCGTCTATGTGTCCCCTGCATTATGGGCCAAATTCAGTAGCGGTCCGTCGTTACAGTCGGCCCACTTCATCTTTCTGCTTTGGGCCAAATTCAGCCCGTCGTTACAGTGGCCCGTTTGCGGACCGTTAATACGTTGGGCCGTTTTCATGTCAAAAAAACCCGTTGGGCTGTTTTTCATAGAGTTATCAAATACGGCCTATTAACGGCCCGTTATGGTCCACGAATAGTACGGCCCATGATTGGCGAAATGATGATACGCCCCGTAGAAGGCCCATGGATCCTACGGCCCGTATGAGGCCCATGGATAGTACGGCCCGTAGAAGGCCCATGGATCGTACGGCCCGTAGAAGGCTGGAAGGCCCATGGATAGTACGGCCCGTAGAAGGCCCATGGACCCTACGGCCCGTAGAAGGCCCATGGACCCTAGGCCCGTATAGAAGGCCGATGGATCCTACGGCCGGACGAAGGCCCATGGATCATACGGCCTGCAGGAGGCCCATGGTTACAACAGTTCGTGTGTTGCCATGATTATTTTGGCCTAGTTTACCAAAAATAGGCTATTGTGGCCACTAGAAAAAAACAGAAAAAGAACTGCAGTGACTACAAGCAAACAACTAAACAAGACAATAAGGAAATAAATAAGCAAATTAATGCTAGCCTATTACCGCTATTACACATATTAACACCACTTGCTATTACACATATTACATCCACTGGGCATCAAAGTTCGCCACAGTGCAAATATAGGGAACAAAGCAGCACATTACATACACTGGTCGTCAAAATTGGCCACCAGTGCAAATAAACGCGGCAGCAAAACAAGAGCATAACTGAAACAACTTCAGAAGAGCTCAAGAAACGTTATCCTGGGTATCCACCATGCTGGCAATAAGCTTAGCAAGCTGATTAGCTTTGTCCTGTTTGGCGCTAAAATCCTCCAACGCTTGCTGTTGCACCAGAAAGTATGCATCTGAATGCTCCAGGGACTTCCGCAGTCCTTCCGCTTCTTGTCGCAGCACAGCTGATCGATGTCTTTCAGCTTGTAGTTGAGACTCAAGAAACCGAACTGATTCAGACAGTGAGTTTGAATAGCTTGTGCAAGCGGTAGTGGCCAGTAACTCGAACACTAAACCAAGACAGGACTTTGGGGTTGTCTCGCTGTCTTCAAGATAGTCTTCCTTAGCTGTTTTATCAGTCTTTGTTGGAGACCAACAAGGATGTGTCACTATCCTGAACCTTATCTGCATTACTTCCTTTACCATTGCTTAATAGGGCGCTCTTCCCCAATATTTTGTCAGCATTCTAAAAGAAGAAACAAGCAGACACATAACAAGTTTAGCATGACCTAGTATATGAAACTCATTTCGGTGAACCAATTCATTAGTAAGGTGGACAGGATTAAACTACCAAGTCTTCCACTGCCAAGTACTAGTACATAATAAAAGCATCAAACAAACATATATCTATGTCCTATGGTCACTGCATTCTCTTGCCAAATCAAAATAGAGACACGGTTCAAATCATATCAGTTCAAGACAAAGCAGCAGTGAAAGAATACAAAGCGTGGGAAACTACACGGCACAACAAGATTTCAGATGGGTACCACGGGTCTACTTGTACAACAACACTATTGGCTCTGTTGTGATGCTAGTAATGTGCATGATATGAAAGTCAACTGTATACACAATTGAAATTGAAATCAACAGAGCTATTGATAAGAGCAAACCTGTTAAAGAAACATGCGTGAACATACCTGCTGTGCCATTGGAGTTTTGATTGGATCCTTCAATTTAAAAATAAGTTTGTATGAGTAAATACAGTGATACAAGAGCAAAGCAATCATAGTTAAAAAGGCGCGCCTAAGCGAGTGCTTAAGCGTGCCTAGGCTTTAGGCGTTGGCAAAACGAATTACACATAACTACGCATAATCTATGCATAACTACGCATAAGCATGCGCTTTGGTCAGTAAAGCGCAAGGCGGTGGCAAAACACACAATTAACGCCTAGCGCTTTTTTGAACTATGATATCAATGGAATCTTAAATTAGAACAGTTGTTCTTCAGGTTTAGGCACTTGTTCTACATGAACAGAGTACAGTAAGACGCAAGAATATAATACTTAAAAATAGAAAATGAGCTCATAGACCTTACCACATTCTTGGTTCGGGACCAGTACAGAATAAGGCTTTCCCAGTCATCGTCCAGTAAATGTGTCTCAGGAGAACGTAAGGGAATTTGATGAGTTTGTTTGCCAGTGAAGTACGTTTTCTTCAGGTAATTCCGATACTGCCACCAGGCATTCTTGAAGATAGCAGAGGTATTAGCATAGGTTACCTCATCCTGAGTTTCCAAATCGTCCCTTCTCTATAGAGAAAAATGAGAAAATTTGCTGTATTATAACCATCATGGAGGTAGGATGTATGGGACGAAGCAAAGTAATTGCCATGAATAACATTACTTACACATAACTCCTGGACAAACACCTGCAACTGGCATTTTCCTTCATCTTCAGTATAATATTTCCAAGATGGGAAGATACGCACATATGATTTAACAACATCAAATGCGATAGATGCTAAACTACGACTAGCTGGTTGTGCTTCCTCCACAGGAATAGGCGAACTAACTGGTGGAGTTGGGGTTTGCTGTGATAGTACTGGCCCTTTGGGCACTGGAGCTGCCTTACTAACTGCTCTTGTTTGGGAGCTCTGTGGTGGAGATGGTGCTATGTCAACAGGAACTGGGTTACTATCGGTTGGGGTTGGGGTTAGATTGGGTGAAGCTGGTTCTCTGTCCATCGCAGTAGGGGTAAAATCTACGAGAGTTTGGGTTATGTGTGGTAGGGCTGGTTCTTGTGCATGTACAGCCGGGGTGCGATCTCCACCAAGAGGTAGCACTGTTTTATTTGAAGACCATGTTTTTAGTCCGCTAGATACTGGCATCACCCGCTCCAATTCAAATGGCTGATAAACAGGAAACATAGTTGAATGTACAGACATTGTATGAGAGGCAGATGCAATACATAGTGTGGAAAAAAGAGGGCATGAAATAGTTGACATGTATATTGTTTAACTAAGACGAATAGCATGACATAATTTCACATATATGATGTCTATCTAAACTGGATAGCATAGCATAACATAATTCAAAGATATGATGAATAACTAAACAGGATCGCATGACATAATTCACCTACATGTTATCTAAGTAATCAGGATCGCATCATTTAATTCACATATGTGATTTATATGCTAAACAGAGGGCATTCGATATGATGTCTGAACTAAGAACATGGTGTTGAATATTGTGTATATGATGTCTAAACAATACAATGCAAGACACCGTATGCATGATATGAGCAGTATAACCATGCCAAGTTAGAGCATGCACCTCAGTGGGGGAATAAGACTGGTCATCTATCTCTGAATCCATCTCTGAGGAGCTATCGGGACCCAACAAGAGATCTGCTTCGACAGGTAGCACTGTCTGCTCTGAAGGCCTTGTTTTCACTCCAGATTTTTCCATCTCCCACCCAAATGGCTGATTCACAGGAAGAGTAGTTTAATGTACAAACATTGTCGACAAATGGAAATGTAATGAAGAAAAGGATGGGCAAGATATCATTCAAATATATGATGCCTGGTTAAACAGGATGGCATTGCACATTTCACATATATTATGGCTGGCTAAAAGACATGAGACTGCATAATTCCCATATATGATATAGAAACTAAATAGGTGGCATTACAGAACATGTCTAAACTAAACAGATGACATATATGGTGTCAAAAGTAGGCACTGCAAGGCAACATATGCATGATATGACTAACATCATCATGCCAAGGTAGGGCAAACACCTTGGGGGGGTAAATAGGAGTGGTCAGTGGCGTCTAAATCCACCTTAGAACAGATATCTTCCTCTGGATTACAATCTGGAGAGGGATGGGGAGGGTTTGCCATTGAACCCACCATGGAGCGATGTCTGCATGACATTGTATTGCCGTGCAAAACTCTTCTATTTTTCTCTACATGTTCAGCATGACTATGTACAATATCTGACATGCATACGAAAAAAAATATGGTGAGATTATGTAAGGAGAGCATGCAAAAATTTAGAGTGATGGTAACAACCAGTGGATCGACGTTTTTCTGTTGAACCAAAATAGCCCTAATGGATCGACGTGAATATATAGTAATAAGTGATGCAACAAGTGTACAACCTCTTTGCCGTAGCCGTGTCGACCTCAGCATCATTGGGTTGGTCGCTGAAGCAGTTGAGATAGAGGTGGTTGTCGGAGGTGTGGAGGAAGATCTGAGGAATCCGTAGACGGCGTCCAGGGCACTGCTCTGTTGTGATGGATCGTTCTGTCATTGGAGCAGCTCCGGTGAGTCGTAAGATGTCAAGGCTGAAGCAGCACAAGACAGACATCGTCAATCTCAAGTGGGATTCTAATAGCATCTCCAATAGATGATGTAAAATGGATGTAAAATTAACATCACCAAAAACCACCTGACTACAATAGATGAGGTAAAAACTGTTGACTCTGAACTTAACTGTCGAAATTGAAATTTACTGTGGAATCTGAATGCTACTGTCGAAACTGAACGCAATGGTAGCAGAGAGGCACTTGACATGTAGTTTAGGCAGGGCCTACAATTAATCTTCAACCTGCACCCCCCTGAGCCGCCAGCCACCACCGGCCGAACCACCAGCCCCAGCGCCGCCTCGCCGCCCCGAAACAACTCGCCACCGCCGCCCCGGCCAGCCCTCTAGGCCCCCCGCCCCCACCCTGAACCCTAAGATAAATAGTGGGGTACCTCTCCGGCGAGCCCCCGTCCCCGCTGCGGGTGGTTCTGCCTTAACTCTGGCGAGGCCCCAACCCCTGAAAATTGACTGACCCAAAAGTCGATTCAGTCGACTGAAGTGTGCCTTAATCAGAGCAGAGCAGCAGCACGAGCGAGGGGGAGAGCAGCAGCAGTAGCTGGGCGAGCGAGCGATCGAGCGAGAGCCGGAGCAACAGTAGCAGCGTGAGCGAGCGAGCGAGGGCCGGAGCAGCAGCAGCAGATCCGGCTGGTATGGACGCCGCCGCCGAAGGGGCCTCGCACTCGGGGAGAGCCGCCATGGAGATGTCTCCTGTGGCGCCGGCTTAAAGGTAGCCGCTCCATGGGGGTGCGGGATGGAGCACCATCGGTGTCGGGAGGTCGAGTTAAGGAGAAGGTGTGATGCGATGAGTGTACAACCTCTTTGGTGGCGCCGAGTAGGCCTCGGCTTCGTCCGAGGAGTCGGTGAGGATGCTGCGGTTCCGGTGGAGCAGGTTAAGGCGGCGCTGTGGGGATGGAGCAATCGTGATAGACGAGGCGATCGTCAGACCAACTCCTTGGAGGTGGAGGATGGGGCGGCTGAACCGGCGGGACGGCGAGATGGACGACGGATCCTCATCCAGGAGGGTGGACGAGGGATGTCGAGCTGTTGCGATGGACGACGTCGTCGGGGAAGAGGCTCCGGCTGGGCAGCAGTGACGTGGCGGATGGAGGAGGGTGGGGTTTCGTGGTTGGAGCGGAGAGGTTATGGCAGCCTGGGATTTCGAATGGCGATAAGGGGGCGATGGGAGGGGGTGAAGCATGATTAGGGACGCTCTTGTCCAAATTGTAGGGTGTGTTACAAAAGTACCCCTCACCGATTTGAACTAGCGACCCTTTCGGCTCAGGGTTAGAAGGGGGATTTCGCGTGTCGGGATTTGGCAGCTGGAGGGAGTTTTCGCGCGCGTTGTAATTTCGGGATAGCAAGGCGCGGGTTGTGAAGGCGCCAGTTTTGGGAGCACGATATCTGAATTTTCGGGATATAACAAGACGCGGGTTGAATTTTAGGGACAAGCCTAACATGTAGTAATATTGTACTTGTACGTACCAAATCAATTCGCACTTCCCTCAACCAAAAACAAAACGAAAAAAAAAATTCACACCACACAATGAGAGAGTCTTGCCCCGTTTTACTACACAAATGCTATTTAAAGCTACTCCCTCCTTCCATCTATATAGGGCCTAATGCGTTTTTCGATGCTAACTTTGACCAAATATTAGAGCAATGATATATGACATGCAACTTACACAAAGCACACCATTAAATTAGTCTGTGAAAGGTTCTTTCAATGATATAATTTTCACATTGTGCATGTCATGTACTATTAAACTTGTCAATAGTCAAAGGCGGTCTTAAAAATCTCATTACGCCCTATATAGATGGAAGGAGGGAGTATGAATCCATGTTATGTCTAATTAAATTTTTATCACTTGCTCTATAATGCATGTAACCTACTC
>NC_053027.1:373165038-373226390 GCF_003073215.2 Triticum urartu | reverse complement strand
AATAATTAATTAATTAAAGAATTAATTAACTTAATTAATTCCGTTTAATTAGACTAAACAAATAATTAAGCCTAACTAATTAACCTAAACCCTAATTAACCTAAACTGAGAATGACAGGTGGGTCCCATTGGACCCACACGTCAGGTTCACGAGTGAGGGAGTCCTGGATTAGGGGGTGTCCGGATGGCCGGACTATACCTTCAGCCGGACTCCAGGACTATGAAGATACAAGATTGAAGACTTCGTCCCGTGTCCGGAAGGGACTTTCCTTGGCGTGGAAGGCAAGCTTGGCGATACGGATATTCAGATCTCCTACCATTGTAACCGACTCTATGTAACCCTAACCCTATCCGGTGTCTATATAAACCGGAGGGTTTTAGTCCGTAGGACAACATACACATCAACAATCATACCATAGGCTAGCTTCTAGGGTTTAGCCTCTCTGATCTCGTGGTAGATCTACTCTTGTACAACCCTTATCATCAATATTAATCAAGCAGGACGTAGGGTTTTACCTCCATCGAGAGGGCCCGAACCTGGGTAAAACTTCGTGTCCCTTGCCTCCTGTTACCATCCGGCCTAGACGCACAGTTCGGGACCCCCTACCCGAGATCCGCCGGTTTTGACACCGACAACCAGGTTAACGGTCAACGTTGACTGTTGACGTCATGCTGATGTCATGCTGACGTCATGATGATGTCAGCAAACACTATTCTGGATAATGTTGAATTAACTTAACTTAATTAAATAAATTCTAAAATTAATTTAAATCTTTTAAAATTAATATAAAATAAACCACAGCTCGGATGGAAAAACTTTGTACATAAAAGTTGCTCAGGACGACGAGACGAATCCGGATAGGCAGCCCGTTCGTCCGCCACACACCCCTAGCATAGCGAACACACAACATTCCCCCTCCATTTCATCTGTCCGAAAACACAAAACACTGGGGATATTTTCCCGGATGTTTCCCCCCCTTCACCGTTACCACCTCATACCGCGTTAGGGCACCCTAGCACCGATACTTGTCATGTCATGCATCGCTATGCATCTCTTTGCTTAATATTTATTGTTTCTCCCCCCTCTTCTCTCCGGTAGACTACGAGACCGACGCCGCTGCTACCCACTACGACTACGGTGTTGACGACCCCTCTCTCTTGCCAAAGCAACCAGGTAAGCCCCCCCTTGATCACCAGATATCGCCTACTCTTCTCTCTACTGCTTGCATTAGAGTAGTGTAGCATGTTACTGCTTTCCGTTAATCCTATTCTGATGCATAGCCTATCATTGTTGCTACAACTATTGATACCTTACCTGCAATCCTAAATGCTTAGTATATGATGCTAGATTATCATCAGTGGCCCTACATTCTTTTCAGTCTGCCATGCTATACTATCGGGCCGTGATCACGTTGGTTGTTGATCACAGGTATATACTTTACATACATACTATACATGTTGTGACTAAAGATGGGTCGGCTCGTTGAGTACCCGCAAGTGATTCTGATGTTGGGGGCTGAAGGGGCAGGTGGTTCCACCCAGGTAGTGGTGGGCCTTGGTTCCCGACGGCCCCTGACTGTTACTTTGAGGCGGAGCGGCAGGGCAGGCGGAGACCACCTAGGAGAGAGGTGGGCCTGGCCCTGGTCGGCATTCGCAGTTACTTCACAATAACACGCTT
This sequence comes from Triticum urartu, assembly GCF_003073215.2. Taxonomy (NCBI): domain Eukaryota; kingdom Viridiplantae; phylum Streptophyta; class Magnoliopsida; order Poales; family Poaceae; genus Triticum; species Triticum urartu. Next base: position 373,224,712 of record NC_053027.1, on the reverse strand, counting down.
AACGAGATCTGGGTATTTGATCTGAGTCTGGCTACTGGCCTATACGCACTAACCAACTACGCGGGAACAGTTATGGGCACTCGATGTCGTGGTATCAGCCGAAGCCTTCGTGACGTCAGCGATTGAGCGGCGCGCGCCGGGTTGGACTGGAATGCCTGCTCTTGTATAAGGGAGGCTAGGTCTGCTCACCGGCCGTGTACTCAACATGCAGGTGTGCAATGGGCGATGGGCCCAGACCCCTGCACCATAGGATTTAGACCGGCGTGCTGACCTCTCTGTTGTGCCTAGGTAGGGCTACGACGTGTTGATCTTCCGAGGCCGGGCATGACCCAGAAAAGTGTGTCCGGACAAAGGGGATCGAGCGTGTTGGGAAATGTGGTGCACCCCTCCAGGGAAGTTAATCTATTCGAATAGCCGTGATCTTCGGTAACAGGACGACTTGGAGTTGTGCCGTGACCTTATGACAACTAGAACCGGATACTTAATAAAACACATCCTTCCAAGTGCCAGATACAACCGGTGATCACTCTCTCATAGGGCGACGAGGGGAGGATCATCGGTTAGGATTATGCTACACGATGCTACTTGGTGAACTTACCTTGTACTCTCTTCTTCTGCTGCAAGATGGAGGTTACCAGAAGCGTAGTCTTCGACAGGACTAGCTATCCCTGATGCGGAGCATCCTACGGACATCACCATGTCAAGAGTCTGTTTGGCAAGTGACACGTGCGACCTCTACTTCACATACACAAAGGTGAATCATATCCTTTACACGTGCTCACTTGACCCCTTCGAGGATGGTATACTACTTGACACTTCTCCCGTGTGCATGCATAGGTATTGTCGGAACGCTGCGGACGACGTGGAGGAGTGCAAGCGCCAAGGAACACCTACACCATCCGCGAGGGAAGCATGGAAACGAAGACGCAAAAAGAAGAGCTGTCGAAGAAGCTCCAGCCACCGGACGACCGCTCGGGTCTGGATGTCCGGCGCCTGAAGATCCACCGGACGACCGGTGTCCCTGCACCCGAGCCAAACGAGCGGACGTCCGATGCCACCGGACGACCGGCGACCGGACGACCGGTCTAGACCGGAAATCCGCTACACCAGCATCCGAGCCAGAACGAGCAGACGACCGGCCCCTACCGGACGTCCGGCCGCCCACGAGCCACCGGACGACCGGTCCCCAGCGGACGTCCGGTACCTGGCTGTGTCCAGTTGCAGGCTGAGGCCCATGTACCCCTTCACTTCACCCCCATTTGCACTAAGACTATAAATAGACCTCTCCCTCCTCCTTTCTAGGGTTAGCGTTGTGATAGCTCATACTTAGAGATAGAGCTACGCTCATCCATATCGGATCTCCTCCTTGCGAGAGACCGCGGCCTCTTCGGAGAAGATCCCTTTGGATTCAAGCCCCCTTTCTAAGGGAAGATCCCCCCGTGGATTCAAGACCTCCTCACGGAGAAGACCGGCTACCTATGTATCGTCCCTAGTTGATTGTGGATCGTGTATCTTCTCTTATGTATTCGAGGATCTAGCGCATGTGTGATCATTTCTTGTTGGTTGAGTGATTATCTCGTGTTTCCCCTCATGATTTCCCTCGTTTTCCCCTCGTGTTCCTCGTGTTCTTCGCGGGATCCGCTCCTTTCGTGAAAGATCGGTCAATTAGGGTTCTACCCTACATCATCTTGGTATCATGAGCCACGTTGATCACGATTTTGGAGCCTCCCCCACCGTTTTCTAGCCTTCTTTTGCTTGATTTCGTCCTAAATTCGGAAATCCCCACCAAAAATAGCCCCAATTTTTTTTGATTTGTTGGTTTAATGATGTTTTGTTGATTTTGATCCATGGATTTGCTTGGTTTCGAGTGGATCTAGCATCTCCCCAAGTTTCACCATCTTTCATCCGCGAAATCTCATCAATTTTGACCCCCAAATCCCCAAATTCCGCCCAAATTCGCGTCCCGAATCTCGGATCTGGAGTTGACCCCGATACACCGGACGACCGTCACCTTACCGGACGTCCGGAGCCGCAGGAACCACCGGACGTCCGACCTTACTGGACGACCGGAACCCCCTAACCCGAGCAGAATCAGCGGATTTCCGACCCGACCGGACGTCCGGCGATCGGACGACTGTTATTTCCGGACGTCCGCTACTTGTAGATATCAACTTCGGCTGATTTTTGTTTCGGCCATAACTAATTCATCCGGAGTCCGATTTTCGCGTTCTTTAGCTCGTTTTGAAGCTCTTGACATCACCCTTCCCACAAAAATACCACCAACATCTTTTGACTCCATAAAAGTTTGTGAAGTTTGGCATCTTTTCCTAGGGCCTCTACCACATCATCCGCTACACCACCACCGACTTCCGCAACCTAACCCATATTGATCCCCAACGCATATGTGGTTGCTTGAGGAGTGATTTGAGTCTCCTAAGGTGTCTAGGCTACTTAGGTATGGTTGCTTCTTCATCAACCACAACCACCACTTCCGCATAGGCTTACCCACCATACACTTCCGCCACCCCAACTTAACCCAATTTTGGTTGTGTTGTGAGTTGTGTCTCCTAAGGCGGCTACTTAGGGACCGTGCTTTCAACTCCGACACCGTGTATAGTCCACCACCATAACCTCCACTTCCGCATTGCCTAGTGCAACACCACCACTTCCCGCTACCACCATTTGACTTTTGTCCTTGAGATTTTGAGTTGTGGTTTTTCCGTTTCCTAAGGTGTTTCGGCTACTTAGGGACGAGTCTCCATCATCTTGGTATCTACATCAAGAACACCGCTACTCATCATCGCCAAGGACGGTAACCTCCATATCATCTTGGTATCGTGGTACCCCTCCACTGTACATTCCCCTTGCAATTGCATTGTTAACCCCTAGCCCATTTTGCATTACTTGCCTATCGAGACTAGCCATTTGAGTATTGCCGGCAACGTTACTTGTGCACATTAGTGATCTACACCATACATTACATTCATACCATATCATATTGGTATCATATCATCTCGTGTGCCTCAAGTTTGTTCCCGCATATACACAATTACTATCTTGGTTTGTGCATTTCACAAAGTGGATATATATATATAAAAGAATAAGCTTTTAAGCAAAAGAGAAAGAGCAAAGAAGCTTGTAAGCAATAGCCATAGCATCCACCACATTGCATAAGATTGTCATATCCGATCATCTTGGATCAAACACCGGGAACCATACATACATAGCATACTTGGGATAGAAGTTGCTACATTTTGCATCTTATAGGTTGTGCACAAGTGTCGTATCTGCCTATTGAGCAATCGTGCTAGCGTCTCTCTTGAGTTGCGCAACACGAGCGTTTTCCGTGGACTCCACATTTTTTGCTCATTCCTTGGTTGCACGACCCCATTTATCTATCCGTGTGTGCGTTTCCGTGTGCCACATATTGCTATTTGACTACTTGTTACACTTGCGAATTTGTGAATCTCTTTCAACATTATTGACTCTTGCTAACATTTTACATCAAATTTTTGTGCCACTATCCTCACCGAGCTCCACCATAAGCCTTATTTGTGTAGGTGTGAGAAACCAACAAGAATTGGTACCAATTGTGCTATTTCCTTGTCCACATTGGAGTGATCATTGATCCACTTTCAACTTCGGTCAAGGTACATTTGGTATTCGTTCTTCTCTTTCTCCACTCATATTGGCTCGAATCTTGTGATGGATAGGCAAGGCATTTCATCTCCAGTCTTCCACAACAACGACAGCGTGTACAACTACATCAACAACAAGCTTTCCGCACAAAAGGAGGAGCAAGATGCAAGGATGGAGGAGATTCGGACCTTGTTGACCAACCATTCTTCCCCTTCATCATCCTCAAGGCGGCGACGTTCAAGTCACAAGTCTTCGGAGTGCAAAAATGATGCAACCGCAAGTCGTCCTCGTCCACATCTCCATGGCGACCACCATCATGTTTGTGATCCACCTCGTCATGAAGGGCAAGTCACCTCCAAGCAACATGTGCACGACGACGACGAACGACATCTACATCGAGATCAAGCACGCCAATGACAACATCATCATGAAGATGCTCGAGATGCGCCTACCTACAAGTCGCAACAAGCCCTACTTCACGCCAAGTCCAAACTTCATGACCACAAGAGAAGACCGCGAGACAAGCACCACCAAGACGGAGCTACGGCTACTCCAACCACTTTGGCATCTTCGCCAAGCGACTTCAAGGCATCTTCGCCTTCGGATATATGGCATCTTCGCCAACAAGCACCTCAAGACTACGCTCAAGAGAAGCTCCCCAAGCTCAAGTCCGCGACTTCCACGAGCTACTACGACCTCGACATCGACCACACGATTCCTTTCTATGGGACTCAAGAACCCGAGGAGTATCTCGAGTGGGAGCGTTTGATGGACGACTACCTCATGCTACATCAAGTCCCTCCCGAAGATCAAGTGAAGTGCGCCACAAGGAACTTCCACGACTACGCGTCCACATGGTGGCTTCACACACCTTCTGAGAGCTACGACATGAGTTGGCCCAAGACGAAGAGAGATTTGCGGCGAGAGTTTGTGCCTCCAACCTACACGGAACAACTTCAACGCCAATTGGAGAACACCATCCAAGGATCCAAGTCCATCGACGAGTACTTCAAGGAGATGAAGATTGCCTTGCGACGAGCCGGCGTGGACGACCCCATTTCGATGAAGTTCCACTTCATGATGGGATTGCACAACGACATCTCCAAGACGATCTTCCTTGAGAACTACAAGTCCCTCGACGACAACTACATTGGTGCTCTCAAGGCAGAACAAGAACTCATGAAGGCCAAGGCTTCTCGACCCCAAGCTCACTTCGCGATGACCAAGCTCCATGAGAACGAGCATGAGGATAGTACCACCAAGATATCCAAGCCCGGCGAGCTCCAAGACGATGCTCCCATGGTCGACTTCACCGACATTCCTCTTTGTGGCATTGATGATGCCGAGTCCTCCATGACTCTTTTTCAAGACGGTGCGGCGACGAGTACGACTACAGAGACGCTCAAGGACCAAGCTTTGGAGGCGAGCGACAAGGTGGCGAGCAAGGATGATGCTTCCATCTTAGGAGGCGAGAGTGATGATGTGCCATCTTCGGCCTTCATACACGGTGACGACAACAGATGGTTGAGCATGGGATTTTCCCTTCGACCACAGTGACGTATGATGACTTGAGTGACTTGTGCCACCATATTGAGAGTGAGAGTGACTTTACCACTAGCCCCATATATGTGTTGCCACAATTCCCATGTGAGGAGAGCCACTACCCCCACCACTTGAGTGAGATGAGTGACTCCACCATATGTGAGTTTGAGTGCACCTATTTGGAGGGAGTGAGTGAACCACCACATAGAGAGAGTGAGATAGTTGATAGGTCATGCGAGGCCACTTTCAACACTAACGACTTGACCTCTACATCTATTGTGTCTTCTCATTTGGTTCTAGGTCCCTTATATGATGACGCGCCGATTCTTGACGACTTCGTCCTACCTTTGGACAAGACGATGGCCATGGTGGAATATGATGCACCCCCCACATGGTTCCATCAAGATGAAGATGACCACCATTCGGTCTTTCCCACCTCACCTACGCCACATGAGTGGAATGACAAAGGTAACATAGGTGACGGTGATGCTCTAGTCCCACTAGTGGACATTCTTGACATTGATTGCTTGCATGATGTTGATCCTCCTATTGACATGCTTCATGCTAGTATGACTTCCCCATGCGTTGATTTACCCATTTATGATGAGTATGATGATTGCCATGTGGAGTATCTTAGTTGTGATGCCATGTTACATAGGATTTCTTGTGCTAATTCTCTCGGTCACATCATGTTTGCCAATCCGCTTGACTTGTCATATGCTATGCATGAGATCAATCATATGTCATATTTGCAATCTCTTCATAGTGACTATGCATATGCTATAAAAATGAACCCAATTTGCACATATGGCATAGATGACAAGCCCATGGTTATCGACATTTGTTTTTCTTGTGATGATATTGATATGCTTCCTTTTCATCATTTATCTCATATGCCATGCCATGACCACCTAGCTTCAGATATGCATTGTTTTGGGTGTTGCCCATTTTCTCCATATGATGTTTCCAATATTGCACATGAGGAGACCCCCATAGTTTCCTCATACATTTTAAGAGATTTTGATCACTCCCATCCATTGCATGATCGTCATACTTATGTGCACAATATGCTCCCCATGACTAAACATGATATTGACGTGCCATATATTTGTATGCTCAATTTGCGTCCCCATTGTGTTATACACAATAACTATTATTTCATGATGGATGACATGTTCTTATACCATGCATCAAATTTCTTTGAGCAAAGCTTATCTTGTGCTAACTTTCACGTGCACATACACATCATGATGGATGATGTGTACATTTACCACACACACAATTTCTTTCATTTGTGTTTCTTTTGTGTAGGTACCCATGAATACTTGTCAACCTCGCAATACCACGAGTTGACAAAACAAGCTCTAGAGAGCAACGATGACTTGGGATCCCATGGATTGTCTTTCCCACCGCTCTCTTCGCGTAAAGACTTCACGCAATTCTTCTACATGACCCTCACTCGGCTATGGGTTATTGTGCACTACATATTCTATGCCCATCTTGCCATGTTCACTTTGCATGATATGCTCATTACTATGCTTTTGCCATGCATTCGTGACCCATGTTTGCATTACACATGATGATTGATTCTCATACTTGTATGTGTATTTGCAAGCTTGGTGGAGACATTGCTTGTTATTGCCATGTTTGCTTTGTGCCCCATGCCCATGATTATACTATGATCTTGCTTTGTGTTCGTGCTTGAGATATGTCATGTACATTGCCTATGACTATTATTTGCTCACATGACATGATTGCCATGCTTTCTTCTAGTATGTTGCATCTTTGCACTACTAGCTTGAACGACTTGATTCCTATGATTGCTTGCCTTGTTGCATCACCAATGATTCATACTTTCTCACTTAATGCGGTTGATGACAACCATTTACATGCTTTTCCCCATGATATCTTTGCTTGTGCTCAATTTATGCGCTTATATGCCATGTCACAATCCTTTGTCACACCATATGCTTTGCATGATGACGACACTTGTTTGGTGAATCGCCTCTTGAATGCTTGGTTTTGCACTAACGCTAACCAAATTCATTTTTCCAAGTGTTTGTTGTCCTTGCTCATTTTGAAGGAACCCCAAGATGGTGTGACATTGGAGAGTGCCCACTTCAAGCTTGAAAATGACGACTACTTGGTGAACGTCCACTCCTACACGGCGAAGCCATCTCTTTCCCATGGTGATTTGGTTTTCAATCCGGGGTCAGATCTTTCCCAAGGGAGGGGAGATGATGCGGAGCATCCTATGGACATCACCATGTCAAGAGTCCGTTTGGCAAGTGACACGTGCGACCTCTACTTCACATACACAAAGGTGAATCATATCCTTTACACGTGCTCACTTGACCCCTTCGAGGATGGTATACTACTTGACACTTCTCCCGTGTGCATGCATAGGTATTGTCGGAACGCCGCGGACGACGTGGAGGAGTGTAAGCGCCAAGGAACACCTACACCATCCGCGAGGGAAGCGTGGAAACGAAGACGCAAAAAGAAGAGCTATCGAAGAAGCTCCAGCCACCGGACGACCGGTCGGGTCCGAACGTCCGGCGCCTGAAGATCCACCGAACGACCGGTCCAGACCGGACGACCGATGACCCTGCACCCGAGCCAAACGAGTGGACGTCCGACGCCACCGGACGACCGGCGACCGGACGACCGGTCCAGACCGGAAATCCGCTACACCAGCATCCGAGCCAGAACGAGCGGACGACCGGCCCCTACCGGACGTCAGGCCGCCCACGAGCCACCGGACGACCGGTCCCCAGCAGACGTTCGGTACCTGGCTGTGTCCAGTTGCGGGCTGAGGCCCATGTACCCCTTCACTTCACCCCCATTTGCACTAAGACTATAAATAGACCTCTCCCTCCTCCTTTCCAGGGTTAGCTTTGTGATAGCTCATACTTAGAGATAGAGCTACGCTCATCCATATCGGATCTCCTCCTTGCGAGAGACTGCGGCCTCTTCGGAGAAGATCCCTTTGGATTCAAGCCCCCTTTCTAAGGGAAGATCCTCCCGTGGATTCAAGACCTCCTCACAGAGAAGACCGGCTACCTATGTATCGTCCCTAGTTGATTGTGGATCGTGTATTTTCTCTTATGTATTCGAGGATCTAGCACATGTGTGATCATTTCTTGTTGGTTGAGTGATTCTCTCGTGTTTCCCCTCGTGATTTCCCTCGTTTTCCCCTCATGTTCCTCGTGTTATTCATGGGATCCGCTCCTTTCGTGAAAGATCGGGCGATTAGGGTTCTACCCTACATCAATCCCCCTCTTATTCTGGCATTCTGCAGTTCAGTCCACATATGTTACCCCTTTTCCATTTGATACCAATGCATACATATGTAGTGTAGTTCCTTGGTTGCGAGTACTTTGGATGAGTACTCACAGTTGCTTTGCTCCCCCTTTTCCCCCTTTCCTATACCCGATTGCTGCGACCAGACGTTGGAGTCCAGTAGCCAGACGCCACTGTCAATGACGACTACTACTACTCAGGAGGTGCCTACTACTACGTGCAGGCCGCTGACGACGACCAGGAGTAATTTAGGAGGATCCCAGGCAGGAGGCCTGCGTCTCTTTCGATCTGTATCTCAGTTTGTGCTAGCCTTCTTAAGGCAAACTTGTTTAACTTATGTCTGTACTCAGATATTGTTGCTTCCGCTGACTCGTCTATGATCGAGCTCTTGTATTCGAGCCCTCGAGGCCCCTGGCTTGTAATATGATGTTTGTATGACTTATTTTATTTGTAGAGTTGTGTTGTGATATCTTCCCGTGAGTCCCTGATCTTGATCGTACACGTTTGCGTGCATGATTAGTGTACGGTCAAATCGGGGGCGCACAAGTTGGTATCAGAGCCGACTGCCTGTAGGAATACCCCTTCCAACTCCTTGGCCGAAGTTGATTCTAGTCATTACAAAACTTTTACTAACATGGTTGTGTGGCTTACGGGCCCACGTCGCCATTTGGGTGGTATTAGGATCCTTCACTCCTCGATCTATACTCTGGGACTCTAATCTCTCTTCTATTCGGGTTAAATGATATTACTAAATCTGACTCTAGGTTCTCGTAACTACTTCTCCCAGAGAGCTATAAGTGCATCTAGTGCCACCCCTAGTTGGTTTTGGAGTATTGACGACAAACCTGGTTGAGGGACTAATGTGTTTGTGAGAATTGCAGGATAACACAGGTAGAAGTCCCTCATTGATTCGGTTTTCCTACCAGAGATGACCCCTAAAAATGTATGAAGATAATGAAGTCAAAGGTGGTATGTGAAGACATTCACATTGAAGACTATGACAAGAGAAGACATCGCGTGAAGACTATGGAGCGCGAAGACTCAGTTGTTTCGTCGTTCTTTTTCTTCTTTGTTGAGTCATAGGAACCACCGCACTGTTAAGTGGGGTCCAAGTAAACCAGTCAGAATGACTGAAGTGATGCTTAACCAAAATCCTATGTCTTCGAGCGAGACAATGAGAGAAAATCTTATCCAGAGCTGGATAAGTCAGCTTTGCTTGTAGCTCAAGTAAAGTTGCCGTGTGTGTTTGAAATCTGACCGTTGGAACACGTGTCAGTTCCTTAGTGACCCAGGGTCATTTCGGACAAATCAGGTCGGGTTGCCTAGTGGCTATAAATAGCCCACCCCTACACCATAAATTGGTTGGCTGCTCAGAGTTAGTGCACGACTTTTGTCGTTTGAGAGCAACCCACCTCGAAGCCTTTGAGAGAGAAATCCTTGCGAGGACAAAGCGCTAAACACCCAGAGCCAAAGAGTGTTAGGCATCACTTAAGTCTTCTTGTCTGTGTGATCTGAAGACTTATTACACTTGAGGATTGTGAATCCTCCAGCTGGTTAGACGTCGCGTTCTGAGCATCCAAGAGTCATTGTGGATCGTCGGTGAACGAAGTCTGTGAAGGTTTGGAAGTCTACACTACTAGGGAAAACCCTATACACAGAATCTTAGCAGCAGCGCGGCTCAAAAAGGAGCGCTGCTGCTAATTAGCAGTAGCACGGGTGTGGAAAACCCACTACTGACAAGTGCTTAGCAGTAGCGCGCTCGGCGTAACCCGCGCTGCTACAAATATCGACCGACAGTGCCCACCCAACTCCATTTAGCAGCAGCGCAGTGCCATGAGCCGCGCTACTGCTATAGCTGTAGCAGTAGCGTGGTTTTTCTGAGGTCGCTGCTGCTAATTTTCAAATTGGGCACACTTTTGGTCCCGGTTAGTAGTAGAGCTTGTACCGAAAGCGCGCTGCTGCTACTTTCTTAGCAGCAGCGCGTTTTACGTCCCGCGCTACTACTAATCCGCACCCACCACCTTTTCCCCCCCCCTCCTCCCCCCCCCCCCCCCCCTTTCCCCTACCTCTCCCACTCTCACTCTTCTTCTTCCTCAATACTACATTACCTACCATGACTAAGAATGTCGAAAGTGAAAACCGGATTTTCACTACCATGACTATACCCGACGCCAAGAGCGCTACCGTGAACGCTATCGCCAAAAACAAGCCATGGGTACATGCTAAGCACGTGACACAATGCTTCTTCATAACTGACCCATGCTATCCCAGTTGTGTTGTCGTGAGGAGAGGCAAAAGGAACATCATTGGAATGGATGGAGTCACCAACGAGGAAGACTATGATCAGTACGACAACCAATGAGGGAAGATGACGATGATGATGAAGTATACGTCAAAGGAAGAATCAATACTACATTACCAAAGAAAAATCGTACTCCATGGAAAAGGCAAAGTCACAATGAGGGGCTCAATTATTCTTCGACGAACAAGAAGGGAAAGAAGCTGACTCAAAAATGAAAACGTCAGCGCTGAGGAACCGTATGTTATCGGTCAAATGATGTAATATATATATATATATGTTCCTGTTTTGTATACACACTTAGCCATTATTATGCATGGGTCCAATGATGTAATATATATGTTCCTATTTTGTATACATATTTAACCGTCAAATGATGCAATATATATCGCCTTCCCTTCGTTCACTGCTCTCGGGAAATAAAAGTGGGAGAAAATAAAGGAAAAGAAAAAGGAAAACTGGCAGTAGTGATTTCCTTATAAAACAGCTACAGTCAAGCTAGCAGTAGCGATTTCCTTATAAAACCGCTACTGCTAGTGAAGGTACTAGCAGCGCGTTTTATCTAAACCGCTACAGCTAGTGAAGGTAGTAGCAGCGCGTTTTATCTAAACCGCTATAGCTAGTGAAGGTAGTAGCAACGCGTTTTGTCTAAACATGCTACTGCTACGTCCACTTAACCCAAAATTCTCACTCTCCCTGCTTCATCCCGCCTCTCCCCCCCCCCCAAATCCCCACTCTCTCTTCCCCCGTCGCACCGCCGCACCCCGACGCTCGCTCCCGACCCCGGTCGGCGCTCGCCCCTGACCCGACCCTCGCCCCCGACCCGGCGCTCGCCCCCGACCCCGGCGCTCGCCCCCGACCCGTCGGCCCTTGCCTCCCTCCTCTGCTTCCTCCCCTCCGAACCTCGGCCGTCGTCGGGCCTGCCTCCTCGCCCCTGCACCCTTTGTAAACCCCCCCTCTCTCTGCTAGCTAGGGTTCTTCGGTTAATTTACGTAGGTTTTAGTTAGGGAAGTAGGTTAATTAGGTTATCTATTTAGTTATGAATTTAGCTAGGTTTTAAAATAGGACAAAAATTTACGGTTAAGCAATTGTAGTTAAAAGAAAAGGCAGCATTTAAGCAATTGTCCAAATCAACATCCCTTGTTAAAGCAAATTTAGGTAGGCTAAATTTATATGCAAATTTGAACTGGACATGTGATATGTGGATATGTCATGTTTTGGACATGTCATGTTTGGAATTTGAACATGTCATTTGGACATGTGATGTTTTGGTTCAATTTTGGTAAATGATCCGAGTGGCCTATGTTACGCCGGAATGTTGATTCATTTCCGTTCCGGTGAATTTCAGGCGCTCGATATGTCCATTTTTTAGCAAAGGTCATGCCGAAATTTGCCGTGAATAAAGGCATGATTTGTGCTACATAGTTGGCATATCGAGTGCTGGCACATAGATTTCTTTTTTATGTCATTTCTCATTTATTCATACTTTTAGAAATAAATGAGGACACTTAATCATAGGAAACATGTCGAACAACGAAGAAACTGGGCCTTCTGACCAAGATGCAGACGAGATGGATTATGAGGGTGAACAAGAGTACCTCAACTATTTGACTGCTAAGCAAGGTTTGCAGGTCGGCCTCGATGATGGTACTGACGACGACATCGACACTGACGGCGCTGGCACCGATGGCGGCGCCGAGACCGGCGGGGAAGGTACCGGCGCCGATGCCGCTACCGAAAAGAGGAAGCATAAGAAGCAGAGGATACGAAAACCTAACAAACAAGATGCATATCAGGAAACAAAGGAACAAGAAGATGGGTTTCACGCATAAAACTAACTTCTCCTGCATCCATGTCCCAAAACCAAGCAAGAAGGATGGATTCTACATCGTCCATCTCATGATTCAGTTCAACACGGATCACCAAAAGCTTCGCATGAGAAGAAGAAATGATGATCATATCCACAAGTGGCTAGAATCTCATGGGGAAGCGGATTATAAACTTAGAGATGACTTCTTTCGCATCCAAAGCGACATTACGACGATCATCATGAAAGAAGTCGTCGATGAGAAGGGGATGTTCCACCACGGCCCTATATCATGAGCTGACATCCGAACTCGCATAGGCATGCAATGTCTAGACCTCACGTTGTTCAAGAAGCTAGGGTCCATCCTCGATGATATGGAAGGATGGAACTTCTAGTGATTTATGATGCCGATGATGATGATATGTGTCGGTTGAACTTGTATACTTTTTGTAGCGATGGAACTTTGTGATGTCCATGGTCCCTGCCGAACTTGCGTAACGCTACTTTGTTAGTTTGCGTATGATGACCTGTGTGCCTCTAGTTAATTAATTTGCGTACTATATGTTGCATCTAGTTGCTAACCCTTTCTTTTTTGGTGTTGCTCTAGTATATTTTGTTTCATATATATGATTGTACATCCTCTTCATGAACATGCATCTCTAACAGGTACCTAGTTTCTTGATGGCGAGATGGAAGTGCTATGTCGTGTACAAAGGGAAGGTTCCGGGGGTGTACAACGAGTGGCATGAGTGTCAGGCGCAAGTGAATGGGTTCTCGGGCGCCAGCCATAAAGGCTTCAAAAGCAGACAAGAAGGAGAAGCTAGTCACTTGAGGTTCACGCTAGCGCGAGAGAGGACTCGTAACCGCCACCTCATGTACTGCATAGTTCCGCTCTCACTCATAGTGATAGCTCTTCTCGCGTATGCCTTTGTTTAGATGGATGACGTTGTAGTTGCAAGTATTCGAGACTTGCATGTATCGCTATTTTCGAGATGATGACAAGATACCACTTTGTGTTGGATGATGATTATGATGAGACTATTTGTATGTACATGCTATGATTACATTTGTGGTCTCGCAGGCATTTGTATGTGTATCATGATGACATTTGTATGTTCTAAAGATTCTTCTAGAAAGCCTGTTCAAATACAAAACAAATATGCTGAAAAAACAAAAAAAAATACTAAAATTAGCAGTAGCGAGTGGAGAAAAGTTAGCAGCAATGCGGTAGTAGCAGTAGCGTGCATAGGAGAAGCATGCTATAGCTATTAGCAGTAGCGAGCTTCCATTAAGCGCGCTGCTGCTACACTTGTGTAGCAGTAGCGCTGGTGAGCACGCGCTGCTTCTACGTGTTAGCTGTAGCGCCTTATTAGTAGCGCCGGTCCCCGCGCTACTGATATACCTAAAACCCGCGCTGTTGCTAGCCTTTTCCCTAGTAGTGCTACCTTGAAGACTTACCAGAGTAATTGGGCGAGGACTGGGTGTCCTTAGCTCAAGGGGAATAAGGGGAAGACGCGGTCTTCTGAGTTGAATCTCAGCCTCCCTAACCAGACGTACAGTTGTCACAGGAACTGGAACTGGTCCAACAAATCATTATCTTCAATGAGCCACTGGTTCTATCCTTCGCATCTCTTTATTTGCATATTGGTCCTTGTGAAGTCATTGCCTGTTTGCATTATCTATTTGTCTTCACTATGTGACTGCTTGTTCTGATTGGCTTCATACTACCTTCCATCCTGATCTATACTGCCTAGTTGCTATTAGTCTTTGTGCTTTCATTTCATTGAATACTTGACTATGGCATGCTTAGTGTAGTCTACCTTCCGCTGCATGGTAATAGGTTTATTTCTATCGTTTGTCTTCGAAACTTCCATGTTTTGAAGACTTCCATAAAAATCGCCTATTCACCCCCCTCTAGTCAATCACTAGCACTTTCAATTGGTATCAGAGCATGGTACTCCCTTGTTCTGTGTGATTCGGTTTAACCACCTGGAGTTTTAGCTATGTCGACTGCAGGGATAATCAAAGTCTCTGTTGCGTGCCCAGTCTTCGATGGAACTGAATATCCCTACTGGAAGAATAAGATGCACATGCATCTAGAAGCCATTGATGTCGACCTCTCGTATGTCGTCAAGAATGGCGTCCCCAAGTCTGGTGAAGGTGTCACCACTGCTGATGTCAAGAAGTTCGTTCAACTGGATTCCACTGCCAAGAACATCATCTGTGGTCATCTGACCAAAGGATAATATGGCCGTGTGAGTGCTCTAGAAACATCCAAGCTAGTCTGGGACCGGCTCTCCAAGGTCAACGAAGGCGTCTCAACCCAGAGAGATCAAAGAATCAGTGTCCTTCGCAACCTCTTCAACCGCTTCAAGAGAAACGACAATGAGAATGTTCAGCTCACGTTTGATCGACTCACTGACATCACATATGAGCTTCAAGCCCTCGGCGCTACTGAGATCACCAAGCATAAAGTCGTCAAGACACTCCTGAGATCACTTGACAGCTCGTTTGACACCCTAGCCCTGATGATTCAAGAACGCCCTAACTTCAAGACACTCGATCCGTCTGACATACTTGAAAGGCTCAACACACATGAGTTTCAGCTTTCTGAGAAAAGAGACATCTACGGTCCCAACTATGGGCGAACTCGTGCTTTGAAGGCAAAAACTGTTTCCTCATCTGAAGAAGAATCTGATTGCAGTTCTGATGATCCTGAAGACATTGGAAAGGAGCTTGCTATGCTTGTGAAGAAGTTCCAGAAATTCACCAAGAAGAAAGGCTTCAGAAAGTCCTCATGATCCAGCTCAAGGAATGATGAAGCTTCTGCTCATGACTACAAGAAGAGAACATGCCACAAGTGCAAGAAAGCTGGTCACTACATCTCTGAGTGTCCGTAGTGGGACAATGAGAACAACAACAAGAAGAAGAGCAAGGAATATGATTCTGATGACAAGAAGAAGAAGAAATACTCAAAGTCTTCTTCCAAGTCTTCATCAAAGTCTTCATCACACAAGAAGAGCTCATCTGGCAAGGCTCGTGCATTTGTTGGCAAGGAAATGGATTCAGAGGAGGAGTCTGCTTCTGAGGAGGTGGAGGTGGAGTCTGAGGAGGAGTCCGATTCTGGCGTTGCAAGTCTGGCTACAGCCTACGTTGCCAAGTCCATCTTCAACATTGAAGACAATGACTTCATCACCGACGCCGATGCTAATGACAAGGACAACTCCGCTCCCACCTACTACTTCATGGCACGCGGTGCCAAGGTAAACTCGCACACTACTCACTATCAAACATCCAGTGAAGATGACTCTGATTGTGGTTCCAAACCCAGCTACAAAACACTTGCTAAAATTGCAACTGAACAACAGAAAGCTATGGAACATATTCAAAAACTGTTAGACAAAAGCGATGACCTGTTAGACGCTGAAATGACTCGATCTCAGTCCTTAATTGAAGACATAAAAAATCTTCATGTTAAGTATGAGGAACTTGAAAGTCGTCACGAAATGCTCTCAACAACTCATGAAAAGCTGTCCTATGATTATCTTAAAAGGAAGCAAGATCTTGAGAAATTGAGAGCGGCTGATGAAGATCTTCAAAAGGAAAACGAGTCACTTCGCGCCAAACAGATCAGTTCCGCTTAGGAAGGATTTGAACCACCATGTCTTAAATCCATTGAGCGTGACAGCGCTACTTCTATTGCTGGATGTTCTACTGCTGCTACTGTTGCAATATCTTCAATTGTTGATGTGGTTACTAACCCCTCTGCTGAGGATGCCACCACTATTGCTGATGAAAATGCTAGGTTGAAGACATTGCTTGAAACAGGGATGTACAAAAGTCTCAAAGGGCATCAGACACTATGTGATGTCCTCAAAAGGCAGATCCTTAACCGAAACCCTAGGAAAGAGGGTGTTGGGTTCGAAAGGAAAATGAATGCTGATGGCTCATACTAGAAACCTGAGCAGTACCCCAAAACCACATGGGTGGCTGCAAAGGAACCTTCAGTGGATCCATCCACCCTATCTAGCTTCACTTGTGCTAATCCCATTGTTATTGATGAATCCTTTGATGCAAACTATAAACTGTTTAAGAATCAGAATGGTGAAGTGTTTGCCAAGTATATTGGTACTAACTGCAGGAATGGGCCACCTATGAAGAAAGTCTGGGTGCCGAAAAAGTGTCTGGAAAATCTTCCTGTGTATGTCGTCATGACACCACAAGTGAAGAAGACAAACCCCAGACCACGGGCTTCATATGGTCCAAAGGCTTCATACAGACAGAGGACTCACCTGAGTCGCACTAACGCAAATGTTTTGCAGGGAAACCATACTCAGGCCTATGAATATGAGCGCATTTCATCAAACCGCCATGTTCATAAGACCAAGAACTACTCTGCTTATTCTTATGAGTACTATTGTCCACCTACAAGACTATTTGCTAGGGCTCCAAAGCCAAAGTTCTCAGATGCTGCACTTAGACTCATTGCTTCGAAGCCACCCTTGAAGATGTGGGTGGCTAAGAAAGCTTAACTTTTTTGCAGGGAAGGGTCTCCAGCCGAAAATCAAATGCGTCTGAAGCTATTGCTGGGGACCCTAAACATCTTGTAGGGCGCAAGATCAAATGCCCAAATGGTCTAATTATGTATTTTGTTCCTGAGTCGCTTGCTACTTGCCCTATCAGTCCTAACCTCGATCTAAGCTTTCATAATCCACTTGCTCGTCAAATGTTTATGCTTCACAATTCTCTTTGTGAAGCCTATCCCCCTAACTACATTGTAGGGTATGACACCAGCTGCTTCAGAATGGATTATTGATAGTGGATGTACTAATCACATGACTGGCAAGCGAAGTCTTCTCATGGACTCAACCTTACGTCCATCTGACAAGAGCCACATCACATTTGATGATACTGGTAAAAGAAAGGTATTGGGTCTAGGTAGAGTTGCAATCTCAAGGGATCAGCACATGGATAAAGTGATGCTTGTTGAATCCCTTGGTTTCAACTTAATGTCTGTCTCAATGCTTTGTGATTTAAACATGATTGTGATGTTTGGAAAATATCGTTGCCTTGTTCTAATGGAATCTGACAAGTCTCTAGTCTTTGAAGGGTATCAGAAAGATGATTTGTACATGGTAGATTTCTCAGCAGGACCACAACTTGCCGTATGTCTTCTGGCAAAAGCTTCAGAATGCTGGCTCTGGCATCAGAGGCTAGGGCATGCTGGCATGAGGAATTTGCACACACTTGCAAAGAAGAAACATATCATAGGCATCGAGGGCGTCAAGTTCAAGAAGGATCACTTATGCGGTGCCTGCGAAGCTGGAAAGATGACGAGGGCCAATCATCCCTCGAAGACAATCATGACAACAACTCAACCCTTCGAACTGCTACACATGGACCTCTTCGGTCCCACTCACTACTCAACTCTTACTTCTACTGCTTGTCTCTATGGCTTCGTCATTGTTGATGACTATTCAAGATATACATGGGTGCATATAATCCTCTACAAGACTGAAGTGCAGGATGTCTTCAGACGCTTCGCCAATCGAGCCATGAACAACTATGTCGTCAAGATCAAGCACATCAGAAGTGACAATGGCACTGAATTCAAGAACACCGACCTCGACACTTATCTTGATACTTTGGGCATCACTCATGATTTCTCAGCTCCGTACACGCCGCAGCACAATGGCATCATGGAACGCAAGAACGGAACACTCATTGAGATGGCCCGGACGATGCTCGATGAATATAAGACTCCAAGAAAGTTCTGGCCTGAAGCCATTGATACTGCATGGCATATCATCAACCGTGTTTATCTTCACAAGCTTCTGAACAAAACATCCTATGAGCTCCTCACTGGTAAGAAGCCAAATGTCAGTTACTTCAGAGTAATTGGTGCCAGGTGCTGGATCAAGGATCCACATCACACTTTAAAATTTGCACCGAAAGCACATGAAGGTTTTATGCTTGGATACGGAAAGGATTCCCACTCCTACCGAGTCTTCAACCTCTTTCACTATAAAGTGGTCGAAACTGTGGATGTGTGGTTCGATGAGACTAACGGCTCACAAAGAGAGCACCTGCCAAATGTGCTAGATGAAGTTCCATACAGTGAATCCATCAAGCTTATGGGAACTAGAGAAATCATACCGTCTGAAGCACAGCCCGAAGAGGAACTTATCATTTTTGCACCTAATCAACCTGAAGATAATGCTCAGCCTGAAGACAATCCTTCCAATGATGACAATGATCAGCAAGTGCAAAATCTTCGTCCAGTTCATCCTCATGTCGCAAACGAAATACAGATTGAGAAGATAATTGACAGCATAAATGCGCCTGGTCCACTCACTCGTTCAAGGGCAACACAACTAGCAAATTTCTGTGGGCACTTTGCTTTTGTCTCAATATCTGAACCCAAGAAAGTTGCTGAAGCCTTCAAGGAACCTGAATGGATTCAAGCTATGCAAGAAGAGCTTAAACAATTTGAGTTGAATAATGTATGGGAACTGGTCAAGCGTCCTGATCCTCGTAAGCACAATATCATAGGCACTAAATGGATATATCGCAACAAGCAAGATGAGCATGGTCAAGTTGTCAGAAACAAGGCTCGTCTCTGAAAGTGCGTTATATCGACTAGAGGGCGGGTGAATAGGCAATTTTTATGAAAGTCTTCAAAACGTGGAAGTTATGAAGAAAAACAGTAGAGATATGCCTATCACTATGCAGCGGAAGTTAGATTACACTAGGCAAGCCATGGTCAAGTATTGAATAGAGTGAAAGCACAATGACAAGTAGTTGCAGTGTAATAAGGATCAGGTAGGAAGAAGTTATGAAGCTAAACAAATCATACAGTTACGTTGTGAAGACAAAAGATATAGCAAGCATGCAATGGCTTCACAATGAGTAATAGTAAGTAAAAGGAAGTGAAGATGAAACCAGTGACTCGTTGAAGACAATGATGTGTTGGACCAGTTCCAGTTGCTGTGACAACTGTACGTCTGGTTGGAGCGGCTAGGTATTTAAACCTTAGGACACACAGTCCCGGACACCCAGTCCTGAACACGCAGCTCAAGACACCAAGTCCTCACCGTATTCTCCTTGAGATAAGGTCACATAGTCCTCGCCCAATCACTCTGGTAAGTCTTCAAGGTAGACTCCCAAACCTTCACAAACTTCGTTCACTGGCAATCCACAATGTCTCTTGGATGCTCAGAACGCGACGCCTAACCGTCTGGAGGATGCACAGTCCTCAAGTGTAATAAGTCTTTAGATCACTCAGACAAGAAGACTTAAGTGATGCCCAATTTACTCTAGCTCTGGGTGGTTAGGGCTTTCTCCTCGCTAGGAATTTTCTCTCAAAGGCTTCGAGGTTGGTTGCTCTCAAACGACAAAAGCCGTGCACTGAAATCTGAGCAGCCAACTATTTATGGTTGTAGGGGGTGGGCTATTTATAGCCACTTGGCAACCCAACCTGATTTGTCCGAAATGACCCTGGGTCACTAAGGAACTGACACGTGTCCCAACGGTCAGATTTCAAACACACATGGCAACTTTACTTGGGCTACAAGCAAAGCTGACTTGTCCGGCTCTGGACAAGATTCGCTCTCATTGTCTTCACTCGAAGATATAGGTTTTTGGTTTAGGCATCACTTCAGTCATTCTGACTGGTTCTCCTGGACTCCACTTAACAGTACGGTGGTTCCTATGACTCAACACAAAAGAAAAAGAACTATGAAAGATCTAAGTCTTCGAGCTCCATAGGCTTCATAACATGTCTTCTTTTGTCATAGTCTTCAATGTGAATATCTTCATATACCACCTTTGACTTCAGTGTCTTCATACATTTTTAGGGGTCATCTCTGGTAGTAAAACCAAATCAATGAGGGACTTCTACCTGTGTTATCCTGCAATTCTCACAAACACATTAGTCCCTCAACTAGGTTTGTCGTCAATACTCCAAAACCAACTAGGGGTGGCACTAGATGCACTTACAATCTCCCCCTTTTTGGTGATTGATGACAAACTAGTTGAAGTTTTCAATGGGGAATATAGTCTGTGAAATTGTAAAGGATTAAGGAATTGTCTTCATAAGTTGCAAGGGCTCCCCCTGAAGATGTGCATATAAGTTAATTTGCTTTTGGAATGCAAATGCACATGGCAGGTTGTACTTGTGGAGATCCACTTCAGCTTATGATGACAATCCACTATGCATGTGAAAGTATATGAAGATAATGACATGCATAATGGAAAATTGACGTCTGCAGTATGAGATAAGTGCGGAATTTATCGTCGCACATGCGGAATTTATCTTCGCAAAACAGGATGGCAAACAAGTAGCAGACGACCATCTGGTTTAAGTGTTACAACTCATAAGAACGAAATGTAGCAAAAACAAGAGTTGTAAGCACGAAGCAAAATATAAGGCACCCGCCCATATGAACCCGCTGAACACTATCAATCTCATATGCTTCTCCCCCTTTTGTCAGTAATGACCAAAAAGGTTTGAAGACATAGAGTCTCTACTCGTTCCTTTGAGGAGTAGGTGAAGCAGCAGGGTTGTTGATGTTGTTTGGCGGTGCAGAAGAGCTTGGAGGTGCTGAAGCATATGGCGGTGAAGTAGCATCGTCTTCTTCCTCAATGATTCTGGCAGTGACTGTGGCAGCAGAGGAAGAGAACTCAGAATCTTCAAGAGATGGAGTCCCCAGCAGCACAGCTCTTCGAGGAGGTGTGGAGTCAAAATTGAATCTCTTAGTGAAGCCATCCTCTTGAAGATCAGCTTCAGAAAGCATCATCGTTAGCCCTTTCCATGTGCGGCGACAGGTTTAATGGGCAACGAAAGCGTTCTTGGTGGCAAGATTTCGGATGCGATTTACATCCACCAAGAGGCTTTTCATCTGTCTCTTCAACCAGTCATGATGCCTATCCTGCTTTTGATGAAGGGCCACAATAAGCTCTCGGTCGTTGAGAACACGAGTGCGCTTCTTGGGTCTTGAAGCAGTGGCACTGTCAGTGGCTTCAGTTGACGCAGGGTGTGGTGCACGTGTAGTGCCAGCCAATGGATACACCCTGGAGATGGCTTCAACACCTTCAACGTTTTGAGTGAAGCTCTGGTGTTCTGCATTCTGAAGACTCAGAGGTTGCTTGGCAGGTTCAGGATAGATGGCTTCAGCAGAGGTATCCACATCAGGCAAGAAGATCCGATGGTTGCGGGCTGAGGGCTGATACGAGATGGCAGAGTGAAATTTGATCAGCCTCATTACCCAAGGAGCATAGAACTTTAAACCAAACAGATCTGAGCCAGATGCAGCTAGTTGGCGTATGAAGAAATCCTGTGCGTTGAAGCATTTTCCATGAAGGGTACAGAATATCAGAGTCTTCATTGCACCCTCGATCTTGGCATTTGGAGAGTGTCCTTTAATGGGCCAGAGAGTCCGCCGGATGATGTGATAGATGGTCCTGGCCTGGTACTCAAGGTCTTCAACGAAGAACTCTGTAGGATAAGGAGCATCGTGGGGCAATGGCTTCATCATGGAGAGCATCTGACTCATATTCGGTTCAGGCCTCTGAAATATGCTCTCAATAGCTTCAGTGTGTAGCCGACAGCCTTGCTCGAAGAATTCGCCTGGAGTGGGCAGGCCAGTGAGCTCAATGATATCAAATGCATTGGCTTCGTGATGAACGTTGCCGGTCATCCACTCTAGGACCCAAGTCTTCGGATCTCTGTTGTATCCTTTGATGTGCAGTGTGGCATAGAATTGTAGCAGGAGCTCTTCGTTCCAATGCTCTTCATCAGTGACAAACTGGAGCAGACCCACTTGTTTGAAGCAATCCAACACTTCCTCTAGACAGGGCAGACCAGCAATAGCTTCAACATCAAGGCGCTTGTGAGGGAAAATGCGACCTTGGTTGTACAGTATGCAAGAGTAGTAGCTGCGCTGAGGATAGCTCCAGAACCTATCTGATGAAATCCTTTCCCTTGAATAGGGGTTCTTGGAGCTATTGAAGAAAGTATTATCTGCCCTGAAGCCATTGATGTTGAAGGAGCCAGGTGCTGATGCAGGACCTGGAAACCTTGGCAGTCTTGGGATTGGCTTCTAGACCTGAGGCCTGTGCTCAACATGATAGTTGAATTGGGGACCGGCAGCAG
Organism: Triticum urartu; assembly: GCF_003073215.2. NCBI lineage: Eukaryota > Viridiplantae > Streptophyta > Magnoliopsida > Poales > Poaceae > Triticum > Triticum urartu. Next base: position 373,201,969 of record NC_053027.1, on the reverse strand, counting down.
ACTCAGGAACAGAAGTGGTGGGTTCAGTGGCTTCGCCGTCTTCAGAAGCTTTTGCTGGAGAGGGCTCCACATTAGCTTCGTTGTTGGTTGTGGCAGCCTCAAGATTTTCATCCTCCGCTTGACTAGCAGGAGGGTCTGTCACAAGCACGTTCTCCTGGAGAACTGCTTCTTGGTGGAGCAGAGGAGTGGGCTCGTGTGATACTTCTTCTGCGGCTGATGCAGCCAGAATGTCTTCAGCATAGACTTGAGGCCTTGGACCTTTGCGAAGCCTGCGGAACACAGACGACGCCTGTGGGGTTGGAGTGGGCTGGGCCTCATAGTCTTCTTCCTCTTGAGGGCGATCCGCCCATGAAGCATCTTGTGCAATTGGCGTCAGTGGACGACCAACTCTGATGAGTTCGTTGTGTTCTAACTGAGGAAGGGCTGCATCATCTGCTACATTGTCACGATGACCAATGTCTTCAGCAGCGATGGGATCAGCTGCTGGAATATCTTCAGCGTCAGGAGCCTCTGTGGAAGCAGGCTCAAGAACCGTCAGTTGACATTCTGCGTCAGGGTGAACCATAGAGATGGGTTCAACTATCAAGGGCTCTGTGGGAGCAGCCCGAGCTTTCTTGGTCTTTCTCTTTTTCTTGTTGGGGGCAGTAGGAGAGGCTTCTGAGCTTTTCCTCTTCCTGGCTTCGGCCTCAGCAGTTCTTGTCTTCTTGAGCTCTGAAGCTGTTGACCGGCTCTTTGGCTTCGAGCCAGTCGTTGCAGTTGGGAAGACAAGCGGAACTGCTTCCTGCCTTGGTGCCTCTGGTTCAGCTGGAACAGTCTTCTTTTTCTTTGTGGCCATCTTGGGGTCGATGCCAGGACGCCCAAGTGCCTTGCGCTTCTCAGCCTCATTGTAGGCTTGCACACATCTGTCAGCCAGAGTCTTCATCCGCTCACGTGAACCCTGAGCTTCTGCACGCTTCTTTAGAAAGTTTTCCTTTAGCTCATGCAACATGATCTTGAAGCTCTTCACTTCTTGCACGCTGATCTTGGCCATATGCTTCTTGAACTGAGCCTTTTCATGATCAATTTTCTGCTTCAGTTCAACTATGCGCTGGGCAATAGCAAGTTCTGAAGCAATAGCGCCTTGGAAGGCGACACTGAGGCCAACGGGCAGCTGTAGATCTTCAAAGCTGATGTTTGGTGTGGCAAACCACTCGTCAATGAAGTTGTGGATGATGGCGACATCAAAGAGAGGCAGATTGTTGAAGATTTCTGCTTCTTCTTTGCTCTTGATGAGTTTCTCAAGAGCGTCATCTCCAAGATCTTCATCACTTGACAGATCAATGGCTTCACTGCGCAGGATGGCAGTAGCTGTGAGCTCTTTGTTAGTGTGAGACAGAGGCATCTTGGCCTTCTGGTGCCTTGAGACGCGTGATAAGTCTTCAGACTGCACACTGTCTTCAGGAGGTGCATTCGCCAATGGCTTCGCCTTTGATATTTTTGGTGAAGGGGCCGACTTTGAAGCTTTTGGCTTCTTCAACTGCCTTGGCTTCGGCACTGCAGGCACTGTAGGCGCTTCATCAGACTCAGTATCAGTTGCAGGCTCATTCACTGCAGTCCCTTGAACCAAGATGTAGGTGATGAGGCCTTCAAGGTTGGCATACGGACCGATGACATTGGGTTCTGATTCTCGCGTGCCATCTGCCCTTGGTGCTGAGGGACCAGGGTTGAAGTCTAACCCAAATTTCTTCTTGTTCTGCTTCGCTGAGTTTTGGGCAAACTGGAAGTTGCGCTTGAACAGATTGTCGTCACGACACCAGAGTAGTGACGACGGATGTGCATCATCAGGCTGTGGCCCACGAACCATGCATGGATAGAAGCTTTGGGCAATAGCTTCATCTCTGGACCTGGGTACAAGGTTCTTGAATAAGATTTCTCCCCACGGTCTTTTGATGGCACTCTTCTCAGCATACTCTTGGGTTGTGAAGTGGTACTTGAACCATTGTTCTGCCCAATAGCGTCGAATCCATTGGATTCGGGTCTTGCGCTGACCATAATTCTCTTCAGGATATGTTTTATACATTTCTGCCAGTTCATCAGGCAGATCTTTGGATGTTCCTCCACGTCGCTGTCTGCCCCCTTCCTTGCTGCTGTTTCTGAAGCCATAAACTTTAACTTGAAAGGCTTCAAGACGTTCAAAGGCTTCAAAGGCTTTTTCTTGCTGGACCAACAGGAACTGGCTTCAGGAGAATTTATGTGATGCTGTAAGAATTCTGCAAATGAATGCAGACTATGAGAACCAAAGGATTCTCCCACGGACATGTACCTGTGACAGCATTAAGGTGCGAGGGAAGGGGAAGAGGTCATATGCATTCTCAGAAGATTTTTAAGATAAATCAGTTTACAAGACATTGACGTCATCGTGCGAAGACATTCACTCATAGATAAGAAGTTGGTTCCAGATTTGTACGAATCCACAGATCAGTACAAGTGAGGAATCTAACTACTTTGTGAAGCACAAGTGAATATACTAGCCATGTTATGAGATGCAGTTTGAGAGAGATCTAGTTTGTGTGAGCAGAAACTGCTTGTGGTAGAAAGTGACAGATCAATAGGATCAACAGTGCTGTAAAAAGACAGTTTTATTTACCACACTGAGAACTGCTAGACGGAGCGAGAGATGAGGCCGAGCAGTTCACTCGTCCGTGCCCTAACTTGGCGACGGAGGAGACCTACGGCGACGGCGGAGAGGACGATGTCCGCGGTCGGCATGAAGATGGCATCGGAGAGGTTGCGGCAGCGAAGCGCTTCGTCGCCGGCGTCGTCGAGAGCTAGCGGTGGCGCTAGGGTTCGTGCGAGGGTGGAAGAAGAGATAGTTACCGCTGTGAGTGTGTATTTATAGGCACAAGGGCGACACTGTGCTATTACACAGGTGCCCCTGGCGATTCGCATCTGAGGAACGCGTGGCCAGTTTGCGGAAGTTTGGGGTTTGTTCCACGTCCCACGCACGCCTGGATTGTCGGGTGGTCGTTCCTGCTTCTCCGGATTTTATGTGGAGGAATGAGCATTGAAAACAGACTTAATGGTTGTCTCTGTATCTTCTGCTGACAAGGACACAGTGAAGACATTCGACAGTTTCAATAGAATGCATATGACTTAGAGAGATAGAGTTTGAGATAGAAACCATAGAGAAGTTTGGGGTCCGATCACATTCACTTAGTTCAAAAGATTCAACACGAAGACATAGCTATAAGTGAATGTTGTAGAGGACAGAACACTAGCATATATATATATATATATATATATAGTCAACATAGTGAGGATAATCATGAAAATATGTGGAGTTCGAAACCAAACCAAATGTGAAGACATTGCAAGGTAACGCCACGAGAGAAACACTTCAAAATAGAACGTTTGGTGGTGGCGTTACCCACCGTATAGGAAGTATTAGACCCAGACACGGCGCACAATTATCGTGGAGCTCCGAAGTCAAATTCCACATTAATGTATTCACACTTAGAATGTATGTCTTCACTGATTGAAGATATACTTCACTTCGTGTGTTGCACATCTAAGTCATCAATATGCATAAGGGTTAGGATGTGTGCCTGATCACAGGACATTTGAGGATTCCAGGATATTTAGCTCACACCGTAACTTGCAAAACCTCTTCTCATCCAAGGGCTTGGTGAAGATATCTGCCAATTGCTCTTCAGTGTTGACGTGTATGATATCAATGTCTTCCTTCACAACATGATCTCTGAGAAAGTGATGACGAATTTCAATGTGCTTTGTCTTCGAGTGCTGAACTGGGTTGTTGGCAATCTTGATGGCGCTTTCGTTGTCGCAGTAAAGTGGCACTTGCTTCAGATGAATGCCATAGTCCTTGAGTGTTTGCTTTATCCACAGAAGCTGAGCGCAGCAAGATCCAGCAGCAATGTATTCAGATTCAGCAGTGGAGAGGGATACACAGTTCTGCTTCTTTGAAGACCAACATACAAGTGATCGTCCCAGAAAGTGACATGTGCTTGATGTAGACTTGCGATCAACTTTGTCACCAGCATAATCAGCATCCGAGAATCCAACCAAATCAAACTCTGAGCCCTTTGGATACCATAATCCTAGAGTTGGGGTGTGAGCCAAATATCGAAGAATTTGCTTCACAGCTAAGTGATGCGACTCCTTTGGTGCCGCTTGAAATCGAGCACACATGCAAACACTAAGCATAATATCTGGCCTAGATGCACATAAATAAAGTAAAGAACCAATCATGGAGCGGTATACCTTTTGATCGAACTCTTTACCATTGTCGTCAGGACCCAGATGATGTTTGGCTGGCATTGGTGTTGTGAAGCCTTTGCAGTCTTGCATACGGAACTTCTTTAGGCAATCTGTGAGATACTTCTCTTGAGATATGACGATGCCATTGCGTTGTTGTCGTATTTGAAGACCAAGGAAGAACTTCAGCTCCCCCATCATGGACATCTGATATTGCTCTTGCATCATATATCCAAATCTTCACTGTACTTCTGATTGGTGCAGCCGAAGATAATGTCATCCACATATATTTGGCACACAAACAGTTCACCATCATATGTCTTCGTGAAAAGAGTGGGATCTAGGGAACCAGGTATGAAGCCTTTGCTCTTCAGGAAGTATTTGAGTGTGTCATACCAGGCCCTAGGGGCTTGTTTGAGACCATACAGTGCCTTGTTGAGCTTGTATACCATGTCAGGATGTTTTGGATTTTCAAAGCCAGGCGGTTGTGCAACATACTCTTCTTCCTCAATCTTGCCATTGAGAAAGGCACTCTTCACATCCATTTGATATAGAAGTATGTTATGATGATTTGCATAGGCCAGCAGTATGCATATGGCTTCAAGCCTAGCCACAGGAGCAAATGTTTCATCGAAGTCAATGCCTTCCACTTGAGTATATCCTTGAGCAACGAGACGAGCTTTGTTTCTGACAACTTGACCATGCTCATCTTGCTTGTTGCGGTATATCCATTTGGTGCCTATTATGTTGTGCTTCCGTGGATCAGGACGCTTAACCAGTTCCCATACATTATTCAGCTCAAACTATTGAAGCTCTTCTTGCATAGCTTGAATCCATTCAGGTTCCATGAAGGCTTCTTCAACTTTCTTGGGTTCTGATATTGAGACGAATGCGAAGTGCCCACAGAAATTTGCTAGCTGAGTTTCCCTTGAACGAGTGAGTGGTCCAGGTGCATTGATGCTATCAATTATTCTTTCAATCTGCACTTCATTGGCAACGCGAGGATGTACAGGACGAAGACTTTGCTCTTGCTGTTCACTGTCATTGTTGGAAGGAATGTCTTCAAGCTGAGCAATGTCTTCATGTTGATCAGGTGCTGAAATGATAAGTTCTTCTTCAGGATGAGCTTCAGAAGGTATAATCTCTCCAGTTCCCATTAGCTTGATTGATTCACTGGATGGAACTTCATCTAGCACACTTGGCAGCTGTTCTCTTTGTGATCCGTTGGTCTCATCGAACCGCACATCCACTGTTTCAACCACTTTGTAATGAAAGAGATTGAAGACTCTGTAGGAGTGCGAATCCTTTCCATATCCAAGCATAAAACCCTCATGTGCTTTTGGTGCAAATTTTGAGGTGTGATGTGGGTCCTTGATCCAGCACCTTGCGCCAAATACTCTGAAGTAACTGGCATTTGTCTTTTTGCCAGTAAGGAGCTCATAAGATGTCTTGTTCAGAAGCTTGTGAAGATAAACAAGATTGATTGTATGGCATGCAGTGTCAATGGCTTCAGTCCAGAATTTTCTTGGAGTCTTGTATTCATCTAGCATCGTTCTGGCCATCTCAATGAGTGTTCTGTTCTTGTGTTCGACGACGCCATTCTGCTGTGGCGTGTACGGAGCTGAGAATTCATGTGTGATGCCCAAGGTATCAAGATATGTATCAAGGCCAGTGTTCTTGAATTCAGTGCCATTGTCACTTCTGATGTGCTTTATCTTGGCGCCGTAATTGTTCATAGCTCGATTGGCGAAGCGTCTGAAGACATCCTGCACTTCAGTCTTGTAAAGGATTATGTGCACCCAAGTATATCTAGAGTAATCATCAACAATGACAAAGCCATAGAGGCAAGCAGTAGTAGTAAAAGTTGAGTAGTGAGTGGGACCAAAAAGATCCATGTGAAGCAGTTCGAAGGGTCGAGTAGTGGTCATGATTGTCTTCGAGGGATGTTTTGCCCTCGTCATCTTCCCTGCTTCACAGGCACCGCATAAGTGATCTTTCTTGAACTTGACGCCCTCGATGCCTATGACATGTTTCTTCTTCGCAAGGGTGTGGAGGTTCCTCATGCCAGCATGCCCAAGCCTTCGATGCCAAAGCCAGCATTCTGAAGCTTTTGCAAGAAGACATACTGCAAGTTGTGGCCCTGCTGAGAAATCTACCACATACAAATCATCTTTCCGATACCCTTCAAACACTAGAGACTTGTCAGATTCCATTAGTACAAGGAAACGATATTTTCCAAATATTACGACCATGTTCAAGTCGCAAAGCATTGAGACAGACATTAAGTTGAAACCAAGGGATTCAACAAGCATGACTTTATCCATGTGTTGATCCTTTGAGATTGCAACTCTACCTAGACCCAATACCTTACTTTTACCAGTGTCAGCAAATGTGATGTGGCTCTTGTCGCATGGACGTAAGGTTGAGTCCATAAGAAGGCTTCTTTTGCCAGTCATGTGATTTGTACACCCACTGTCAATAATCCATTCTGAAGACTTTGAAGACGCTGGTGTCGTACCCTACAGTGCAGTTAGGGGGATAGGCTTCACGAAGAGAATTGTGAAGCAAAAACATTTGACGAACCAGTGGGTTATGAAAACTTAGATCCAGATTAGGACTAATAGGAAGAGTAGCATGTGATTTAGGAACGAAGTACATAATGATGCCATTCGGGCATTTTATCTTGCGCCCTACAAGATTTTTAAGGTCCCCAGCAATATCGTCAGAAGATTTTGTTTTTCTGCTGGAGACCTTTCCCTGCAAAGAGAGTTAAGCTTTCTTAACCACCCACATCTTCAAGGGTGGCTTAGAAGCAATAAGTCTAAGTGCAGCATCTGAGAATTTTGGTTTTGGAGCCCTAGCAAACAGTCTAGCAGGCGGACAATAGTACTCATAAGAATAGGCAGAATAATTTTTGGTCATATGAACATGACGGTTTGATGAACCGCTCTCATATTCATATGCCTGAGTATGGTTTCCCTGCAAAACATTTGCGTTAGTGTGACTCAGGTGAGTCCTCTGTCTGCATGAAGCCTTTGGACTGAGGTTTGTCTTCTTCATGTGAGGTGTCATGAAGACATTCACAGGAAGATTTTCCAGACACTTTTTCAGAACCCAGATCTTCTTCATAGGCGGTCCATTCCTGCAGTTAGTACCAATGTACCTGGCAAACACTACACCATTCTAATTTTTAAATAGTACATAGTTTGCATCAAAGGATTCATCAATGATAATGGGGTTAGCACAGGTGAAGCCAGATAAATTGGATGGATCAGCTGAAGGTTCCTTTGCAACAACCCACTTGGTTTTGGGGTACTGCTCAGGTTTCCAGTAAGAGCCATCTGCATTTATTTTCCTTACGAACCCTACACCCTCTTTCCTAGGGTTTCGGTTCAGAATCTGCTTTTTCAGGACATCACATAGCGCCTGATGCCCTTTAAGGCTTTTGTACATCCCTGTTTCAAGTAATGTCTTCAACCTAGCATTCTCATCAGCAATAGCGGTGGTATCCTCAGCAGAGGGGTTAGTTACCACATCAACAGTTGAAGATATTGCAACAGCAGTAGCAGTGGAACATTCAGCAACAGAAGTAGCATTATCACGCTCAATGCATTTAAGACAAGGTGGTTCAAATCCTTCCTGAGCGGAACTGATCTGTTCGACGCAAAGTGACTTGTTTTCCATTTGAAGATCTTCATGAGCCGCTCTCAATTTCTCAAGTTCTTGCTTCCTTTGAAGATAATCATAGGAAAGCTTTTCATGAGTTGTTGAGAGAGTATCATGACGATCTTCAAGTTCCTGATACTTAACGTGAAGATTTTTTATGTCTTCAATTAAGGATTCAGATCGAGTCATTTCAGCACCCAACAGATCATCGCTTCTGTCTAACAATTTTTGAATATGTTGAAAGTGCAACTATCCCTAGGTGGTTTTGGTAATTCATAACAACATATAGCTCATTGAGCTAATGCTATTCCAAGATGATTATTTCAGGAAAGCTCAATGATTGGCTTGGCATGGATGTGAAAGTGGAACCCTCAAAATGCTAAGGACAAAGGATTGGCTCAAGCTCAAAAGCTCAAGACTCTTCATTTTATATTTTAGTGATCCAAGATCACATTGAGTCTTTAGGAAAAGCCAATAATATCAAGGAGGGATGAGGTGTTGCTTAATGAGCCTCTTGCTTCATGTGCTTAGTGATATGCTCCAAAACCCTCAACTACTTCCCCATATCCACATATGACCTAAACCCTAAGCCAAACTCAGTCCTACCGATTCTTCCTATCCGGCGCCACCGAGTTTCACTTGTCATTAGCCACTGCCAAACCCTAGCAATTCGGTCCTACCGATAGGGATCTCGGTCTCACCGAGATGGGGTTGCAAACTCTCTGTTTCCCTTTCATAACTTTTCGGTCCCAGCGAAAGAGCGAATCGGTCCCACCGAGATTGCAATGTAAACTCAGTGTTTCCCCTTTGTAACTTTTCGGCCTCACCGAGTTCCACTCGGTCTCACCGAAAGAGCAAATCGGTCCCACCGAGTTTGCCTGACCAACTCTCTGGTTAGCTAATTACCAAATTCGGTCTCACCGAGTTTGTGTAATCGGTCTCACCGAGATTACGTTATGCCCAAACCCTAACCATATCGGTCCTACCGAGTTGCATGTCAGTCCCACCGAAAAACTCTAACGGTCACTAGGTTTACATTTTCGGTCCGACCGAGTTTATTGATTCGGTCCCACCGAGATTGGAAAACTATGTAACGGTTGGATTTTGTGTGGAGGCTATATATACCCCTCCACCTTCTTCTCATTCGAGGAGAGAGCCATCAGAACACACACACCATTCCAACTCATATGTTCTGAGAGAGAACCACCTACTCATGTGTTGAGACCAAGACATTCCATTCCTACCATATGAATCTTGATCTCTAGCCTTCCCAAGTTGCTTTCCACTCAAATCCTCTTTCAACCAAATCCAAATCCTATGAGAGAGAGTTGAGTGTTGGGGAGACTATCATTTGAAGCACAAGAGCAAGGAGTTCATTACCTCCACCCCATTTGTTACTTCTTGGAGAGTGGTGTCTCCTAGATTGGCTAGGTGTCACTTGGGAGCCTCCGACAAGATTGTGGAGTTGAACCAAGGAGTTTGTAAGGGCAAGGAGATCGCCTACTTCGTGAAGATCTACCGCTAGTGAGGCAAGTCCTGTGTGGGCGATGGCCATGGTGGGATAGACAAGGTTGCTTCTTCGTGGACCCTTTGTGGGTGGTTGCTTCTTCGTGGACCCTTCGTGGGTGGAGCCCTGTGTGGACTCGCGCAACCGTTACCCTTGGGTGGAGCCCTGTGTGGACTCGCGCAACCGTTACCCTTCGTGGGTTGAAGTCTCCATCAACGTGGATGTAGGATAGCACCACCTATCCGAACCACGGGAAAAACATCCGTGTCTCCAATAGCGTTTGAATTCTCCAAACCCTTCCCTTTACATTCTTGCAAGTTGCATGCTTTACTTTCCGCTGCCAATATACTCTTTGCATGCTTGCTTGAATCATGTGATGATTGCTTGACTTGTCCTAAATTAGCTAAAATCTGCCAAGAACTAAAATTGGGAAAAGGTTAAGTTTTTATTTGGTCAAGTAGTCTAATCACCCCCCCTCTAGACATACTTCCGATCCTACATATGTTCCATGGCTTTCTATTGTTCAGTTGCAATTTTAGCGAGTGTTCTGTAACTGGGTTTTGAATCACAATTAGAGTCATCGTCACTAGATGTTTGATAGTGAGTAGTGCGTTTGTTTACCTTGGCACCGCGTGCCATGAAGCAGTAGGTAGAAGTGGAGTAGTCCTTGTCATTTGCATCGGTGTTGGTGATGAGGTCATTGTCTTCAGTGTTGAAGATGGACTTGGCGACGTATGCTGTAGCCAGACTTGCAATGCCAGAATCAGACTCCTCCTCAGACTCCACCTCTGCCTCCTCAGAAGCGGACTCCTCCTCTGAATCCATTTCCTTGCCAACAAACGCACGTGCCTTGCCAGATGAGCTCTTCTTGTGTGATGAAGACTTTGAGGAAGACTTGGAAGAAGATTTTGAGTATTTCTTCTTCTTATTCTTCTTCTTCTTGTCGTCAGAGTCATATTCCTTGCTCTTGTTCTTCTTTTTGTTCTCATTGTCCAACTGTGGACACTCAGAGATGAAGTGGCCAAGTTTCTTGCACTTGTGACATGTTTTCTTCTTGTAGTCATGAGCAGAAGCTTCATCATTCCTTAAGCTTGATCGTGAAGACTTTCTGAAGCCTTTCTTCTTGGTGAACTTTTGGAACTTCTTCACAAGCATTGCAAGTTCCCTTCCAATGTCTTCAGGATCATCAGAACTGCTGTCAGATTCTTCTTCAGATGAGGAAACAGCTTTTGCCTTCAAGGCACGAGTTCGCCCATAGTTTGGACCGTAGATATCTCTTTTCTCAGAAAGCTGAAACTCATGTGTGTTGAGCCTTTCAAGTATGTCAGACGGATCGAGTGTCTTGAAATCAGGATGTTCTTGAATCATCAGGGCTAGGATGTCAAACGAACTATCAAGTGATCTCAGCAGCGTCTTGACGATTTCATGTTTGGTGATCTCAGTAGCGCCGAGGGCTTGAAGCTCATTTGTGATGTTAGTGAGCCGATCAAATGTGTGCTAGACATTCTCATTGTCATTTCGCTTGAAGCGGTTGAAGAGGTTGCGAAGAACGCTGATTCTCTGATCTCTCTGGGTTGAGATGCCTTCATTGACCTTGGAGAGCCAGTCCCAGACCAGCTTGGATGTCTTCAAAGCACTCACACGGCCATACTGTCCTTTGGTCAGATGACCACAGATGATGTTCTTGGTAGTAGAGTCCAGTTGAACGAATTTCTTGACATCAGCAGCAGTGACACCTTCTCCAGCCTTGGGAACACCGTTCTCGACGACATACCATAGGTCGACGTCAATGGCTTCAAGATGCATACGCATCTTATTCTTCCAGTAGGGATATTCAGTTCCATCGAAGACGGGGCACGCAGCAGAGACTTTAATTATCCCCGCAGTCGACATAGCTAAAACTCCAGGTGGTTAAACCGAATCACACAGAACAAGGGAGCACCTTGCTCTGATACCAATTGAAAGTGCATTATATCAACTAGAGGGGGGGTGAATAGGCGATTTTTATGAAAGTCTTCAAAATGTGGAAGTTATGAAGGCAAACAGTAGAGATATGCCTATCACTATGCAGCGGAAGTTAGATTACACTAGGCAAGCCATGGTCAAGTATTCAATAGAGTGAAAGCACAATGACAAGTAGCTGCAGTGTAATAAGGATCAGGTAGGAAGAAGTTATGAAGCCAAACAAATCATACAGTTACGTTGTGAAGACAAAAGATATAGCAAGCATGCAATGGCTTCACAATGAGTAATAGTAAGTAAAAGGAAGTGAAGATGAAACCAGTGACTCGTTGAAGACAATGATGTGTTGGACCAGTTCCAGTTGCTGTGACAACTGTACGTCTGGTTGGAGCGGCTAGGTATTTAAACCTTAGGACACACAGTCCCGGACACCCAGTCCTGAACACGCAGCTCAGGACACAAGTCCTCACTGTATTCTCCTTGAGCTAAGGTCACATAGTCCTCGCCCAATCACTCTGGTAAGTCTTCAAGGTAGACTCCCAAACCTTCACAGACTTCGTTCACTGGCAATCCACAATGTCTCTTGGATGCTCAGAATGCGACGCCTAACCGTCTGGAGGATGCACAGTCCTCAAGTGTAATAAGTCTTCAGATCACTCAGACAAGAAGATTTAAGTGATGCCCAATTTACTCTGGCTCTGGGTGGTTAGGGCTTTCTCCTCGCTAGGAATTTTCTCTCAAAGGCTTCGAGGTGGGTTGCTCTCAAACGACAAAAGCCGTGCACTGAAATCTGAGCAGCCAACCGTTTATGGTTGTAGGGGGTGGGCTATTTATAGCCACTTGGCAACCCGATCTGATTTGTCCGAAGTGACCCTGGGTCACTAAGGAACTGACACGTGTCCCAACGGTCAGATTTCAAACTCACATGGCAACTTTACTTGGGCTACAAGCAAAGCTGACTTGTCCGACTCTGGACAAGATTCGCTCTCATTGTCTTCACTCGAAGATATAGGTTTTTGGTTTAGGCATCACTTCAGTCATTCTGACTGGTTCTCCTAGACCCCACTTAACAGTACGGTGGTTCCTATGACTCAACACAAAAGAAAAAGAACTACGAAAGATCTAAGTCTTCGAGCTCCATAGGCTTCATAACGTGTCTTCTTTTGTCATAGTCTTCAATGTGAATATCTTCATATACCACCTTTGACTTCAATGTCTTCATACATTTTTAGGGATCATCTCTGGTAGTAAAATTGAATCAATGAGGGACTTCTACCTGTGTTATCCTGCAATTCTCACAAACACATTAGTCCCTCAACTAGGTTTGTCGTCAATACTCCAAAACCAACTAGGGGTGGCACTAGATGCACTTACAGTCTCGTTGCTCAGGGATACACTCAAGTTGAAGGAATTGACTTCGATGAAACATTTTCTCCTGTGGCTAGGCTTGAAGCTATACGCATACTGCTGGCCTATGCAAATCATCATAACATTCTTCTGTATCAAATGGATGTGAAGAGTGCCTTTCTCAATGGAAAGATTGAAGAAGAAGTGTATGTTGCACAACCGCCTGGCTTTGAAGATCCAAAACATCCTAACATGGTTTATAAGCTTAACAAGGCACTGTATGGCCCCAAACAAGCCCCTCGTGCTTGGTATGACACACTCAAGGACTTCCTGAAGAGCAAAGGCTTCAAACCTGGTTCCCTGGATCCCACACTCTTCACGAAGACATATGATGGTGAACTTTTTGTGTGCCAAATATATGTGGATGACATTATCTTCGGCTGCACCAACCAGAAATATAGTGATGAGTTTGGACACATGATGCAAGAGCAATATCAGATGTCCATGATGGGTGAGCTGAAGTTCTTCCTTGGTCTTCAAATTCGTCAGCAAAGAAATGGCATCTTCATATCTCAAGAGAAATACCTCAAAGATTGCCTGAAGAAGTTTGGAATGCAAGATTGCAAAGGTTACACGACGCCAATGCTAGCTAAACACCATCTGGGTCCCGACGACAATGGTAAAGAGTTTGATCAAAAGGTATACCGCTCCATGATTGGTTCTTCACTTTATCTATGTGCATCTAGGCCAGATATTATGCTTAGTGTTTGCATGTGTGCTCGATTCCTAGCGGCACCAAAGGAATCGCATCACTTAGCTGTGAAGCGAATTCTTCGATATTTGGCTTACACCCCAACACTAGGATTATGGTATCCAAAGGGCTCAGAGTTTGATCTAGTTGGATTCTCGGATGCTGATTATGCTGGTGACAAGGTGGATCACAAGTCTACATCAGGCACATGTCACTTTCTGGGACGATCACTTGTATGTTGGTCTTCAAAGAAGCAGAACTGTGTATCCCTCTCCACTGCTGAATCTGAATACATTGCTGTTGGGTCTTGCTGCGCTCAGCTTCTATGGATGAAGCAAACACTCAAAGACTATGGCATTCATCTGAAGCAAGTGCCACTCTACTGTGATAACGAAAGCGCCATCAAGATTGCCAACAACCGAGTTCAGCACTCGAAGACAAATCACATTGAAATTCGTCATCACTTTCTCAGAGATCATGTCATGAAGGAAGATATTGATATCATACACGTCAACACTGAAGAGCAACTGGCAGATATCTTCACAAAGCCCTTGGATGAGAAAAGGTTTTGCAAGTTACGGTGTGAGCTAAATATCTTGGAATCCTCAAATGTCCTGTGATCAGGCACACATCCTAACACTTATGCATGTTGATGACTTAGATGTGCAACACATGAAGTAAATTATATCTTCAATCAATGAAGACTTACATTCTGAGTGTGAATACATTAACGTGGAGTTTGACTTCGGAGCTCCACGATAATTGTGTGCCGTGTCTGGGTCTAATACTTCCTATACAGTGGGTAACGCCACCACCAAATTCTTCCTTTAGAAGTGTTTTTCTCATGGCGTTACTTTTGCAAAGTCTTCACACTTGATTTGTCTTCAACATTGATTTGCTTTCTTGATTATCTTCACAATGTTGACTTGGTATATGCATATATTAAGTGTTCTGTCCTCTACAGCATTCACTTATAGCTATGTCTTTTCATTTGAATCTTTTGATCTAAGTGAATGTGATCGGACCCTAGCCTCTCTATACTTCTACCTCAAATCTATCAATCCAAATCATATGCATTCTATTGAAACTGTCGAATGTCTTCTCTGCGTCCTTGTTAGCGGAAGACACAGAGACAAACATTCAATCTGTTTTAAATGCTTAATCCTTATTGCCTGAAACCCGGAGAAGCCGAAATGACCGCCCGACAATCCAGACGGGCGTGGGAACAAGGAACTGCTTTCAACGTGTTGCATGTTTGCCACGTGTCCCTTAGATGTGAACCGCCAGGGGCACCTGCGTAATTGCGCCGTGCCGTTCTTTTCCTTATAAATACATGTCCCCTCACGGTCAAAAATCCTTCTTCCACCTCTCCACCTCATCAAAACCCTAGCGCCTCCGCTAGCTCTCGACGACGCCGGCGACGAAGCGCTTAGCTGCCGCGACTTCACCGATGCCGTCCTCACGCCGGCCGCGGACATCGTCTTCTCCGCCGCCGCCGTAGGTGTTCTTCGTCGCCAAGTTAGGGAACGGTGGATCAAACTGCTCGGTCTCCTACTCTTCCCATCTAGCAGTTCATCGTGTGGTAATTAAAATCTCACTTTTTACCGTCTTTTGATCTAATCGATTCATCCTTCTTCACCAAAAGTGGTTTCTGTGACTACAAACTTGGATCTATCTAGTTCTGCATCTCATACTGTGCCTAACATCTTCACTTATGCATCTAAACTAGTTAGATTCCTCACTTGTACCTATTCTTGGATTCGTACAAATCTGGAACCAACTTCAAACACATAAGTGAATGTCTTCGCGTTATGAGGTCAATGTCTTCAAACTGATTTATCTTCAAAATCTTCTGAGAATGCATATGACCTCTTCCCCTTCCCTCGCATCTTTACTGCTGTCACAGGTTCATGTCCGTGGGAGAATCCCTTGGTTCTCATAGTCTGCATTCATTTGCAGAATTCTTACAGCATCATATCTGAAAGTGCTAGTGATCGACTAGAGGAGGGGGGGGGTGAATAGGCGATTTTTATGAAAGTCTTCAAAACATGGAAGTTTCGAAGACAGACGATAGAAATAAACCTATTACCATGCAGCGGAAGGTAGACTACACTAAGCAAGCCATAGTCAAGTATTCAATGAAGTGAAAGCACAATGACTAATAGCAACTAGGCAGTATAGATCCGGTAGGAAGATAGTGTGAAGCCAATCAGAACAAGCAGTCACTCAGTGAAGACAAAAGATAATGCAATCATACAATGACTTCACCAGGGCCAACAGTGAGTAAAGGAAAGGGAAGGATGAAACCAGTGACTCGTTGAAGACAATGATTTGTTGGACCAGTTCCAGTTACTGTGACAATTGCACGTCTGGTTAGGGAGGCTGAGATTCAACTCAGAAGACCGCGTCTTCACCTTATTCCCCTTGAGCTAAGGACACCCAGTCCTCGCCCAATCACTCTGGTAAGTCTTCAAGGTAGACTTCCAAACCTTCACAGACTTCGTTCACCGGCGATCCACAATGACTCTTGGATGCTCAGAACGTGACGCCTAACCGGCTGGAGGATTCACAATCCTCAAGTGTAATAAGTCTTCAGATCACACAAATAGGAAGACTTAAGTGATGCCTAACACTCTTTGGCTCTGGGTGTTTAGGGCTTTATCCTCGCAAGGAATTCTCTCTCAAAGGCTTCGAGGTGGGTTGCTCTCAAACGACAAAAGCCGTGCACTAACTCTGAGCAGCCAACCGTTTATGGTTGTAGGGGGTGGGCTATTTATAGCCACTAGGCAACCTGACCTGATTTGTCCGAAATGACCCTGGGTCACTAAGGAACTGACACGTGTTCCAACGGTCAGATTTCAAACACACACGGCAACTTTACTTGGGCTACAAGAAAAGCTGACTTATCCAACTCTAAATAAGATTTCCTCTCATAGTCTTCACTCGAAGACATAGGATTTTGGTTAAGCATCACTTCAGTCATTCTGACTGGTTCTCTTGGACCCCACTTAACAGTACGGTGGTTCCTATGACTCAACAAAGAAAAAATAAAGAACGACAAAACTGCTAAGTCTTCGCGCTCCATAGTCTTCACGCGATGTCTTCTCTTGTCATAGTCTTCAATGTGAATGTCTTCACATACCACCTTTGACTTCAATGTCTTCATACATTTTTAGGGGTCATCTCTGGTAGGAAAACCAAATCAATGAGGGACTTCTTCCTGTGTTATCCTGCAATTCTCACAAACACATTAGTCCCTCAACCAGGTTTGTCGTCAATACTCCAAAACCAACTAGGGGTGGCACTAGATGCACTTACAATCTCCCCCTTTTTGGTGATTGATGACAAACTGGTTGAAGTTTTCAACGGGGAATAAAATATGTGAAATTGTAAATGATAGGGTATTATCTTCATAAGTTGCAAGGGCTCCCCCTGAAGATGTGCATATAAGTAATTTGCTTTTGGAATGCAAATGCACATGGCAGGTTGTACTTGTGGAGATCCTCTTCAACCTATGATGACAATTCATTATGCAAGATATGATGTAACGAAGATAATGACATGCATAATGAAAAATGGACGTCTACAAACTGATCTAAGTGCGGAATTTATCGTCGCACATGCTGAATTTATCATCGCATCACAGAATAGCAAATAAGTAGCAGACGACCATCGAGTTTAAGTGTTACAACTCAAAGAACCAAATGTATCAAAAACGAAAGTTGTAAGCACTTGGCAAAAGTAGCAAAAAGTGAAGCAACCACCCATATGGACCCGCTTGAAGACTATCAACTCATATGCTTCTCCCCCTTTTGTCAGTGAGGACCAAAAAGGTTTGAAGACATAGAGTGCCTACTCGTTCCCATGAGGTGCAGGCGAGGCAATAGGGTCGTCGTTGAGATCCGGTGGTGCAGAGGAACTTGGTGTAGTGTCGACACGCGCTGAAGTTGGAGGAGGTGAAGTTGCATAATCTTGGTCATCGATGACTCTGGCATTTACGGTCGCAGCTGAGGACGAGTATTCAGAGTCTTCAAGTGAGGGAGTCCGACGCAAGTGAGCATTTCTGGGAGGAGTCGAGTCAAACTTGAAGCGTTCGGTGAAGCCATCGTCGTGCAGATTAGCTTCAGCACTAAGTAGGGTCAAACTCTTCCACGACCTCCGACAGGTTTCATGAGTGACAAAGGCATTCTTGGTGGCAAGATTGCGAATGTGGTTGACATCCACCAAGAGGCTTTGCATCTGACACTTAAGCCAGTCGTGATGTTTGTCCTATTTCTGATGCAGCGTGAGAGAAGCTCTCGGTCATTTAGGACACGAGATTGTCGTCGAGGCCTTTGCGCAATGGCGCTACCAGTGGCATCAGTTTGAGCACGAGGGGCACGTGTGTTTCCAGCAAGGGGATAAACACGAGAGACTGCTGGAACTCCTTCAATGGGCTGGGTGAAGCTTTGGTGATCAACATTGTGAAGATAAATGGGATCCTTAGCAGGCTCTGGGTAAATGGCTTCAACTGACAGATCAATCTCGGGCAAGAATATAAGATGATTGCGTGCAGACGGCTGATAGTTGAAGGCTGAGTGATGCTTGATCAAACGCATGACCCATGGAGCATAGAATTTCAACCCAAAGATGTCGGAGCCAGACATAGCCAACTGCCTGATGAAGAAGTCTTGAGCATTGAAGCTGATGCCATTGAAAATATAGAAGACCAAAGTCTTCATTGCTCCTTCAAGCTTCGCTGCAGATGAGTGTCCTTTGACAGGCCATAGAGTCTTCCTGATGATGTGGTAAATGGTGCGAGGCAGGTACTCTAGGTCTTCGACAAACAACGCAGATGGGTATTCAGCATCGTGAGGCAAAGGCTTCATCATGCTCAACATTTGACTCATGTTGGGTTCTGGCTTCTGAAAGATGCTTTCCAGGGCATTTTGGTGTTGTTGACAACCTGGTTCATAGTATTCACCAGGAGTGGGCAGGCCTGTGAGCTCAATGATATCAAGAGCTTTAGCTTCATGATGGACATTGCCTGTCATCCACTCAAGGACCCAAGTCTTTGGATCCCTGTTGTAGCCTCGAATGTGGAGAGTTGCATAGAACTGTAGCAGAAGCTCTTCATTCCAGTGCTCCTTATCTGTGACAAATTGCAACAAACCAGCATCTCTGAAACAATCCAATGCTTCTTCAAGGTAGGGCAGTCCAACTATAGCTTCAGAGTCGAGGCGCATATGTGGAAATATGCGCCCTTGATTGTATAGGACACATGAATAGTAGCTGCGCTGCTGATAGCTCTAGAACCGATCTGAGGAAATGCGCGGTCTTGTATAAGGGTTCTTGGAGCTGTTGAAGAAGGTATTATGTGCCATGAAGCCATTCACATTGAAGACCCTAGGTGAAGTGGCAGTGCCTGGGAATCGTGGAAGTCTTGACTTGGGCTTTTGGACTTGAGGTCTGTGCTCGATGTGATACTCAAATTGTGGACCCGCAGCAGGCGGAGGAGTCAGAATGGGCCATCGGACCATAACAGGCTGACCACGATTAAATTCAAGCTTAATTGTATGAGGTCTTGCAGGGGGAACAGGAGCATTGGCATTGTCTTAATGGGCTTCAGGGGCCACAGTTGCTTCAGGTGCTTGGACCTCAGGTGCTTCAGCAGTGACTTCTGGTGCTGCATTGACTTCTGGCACCACAGTAGCTGCAGGCGCCTCATTGGCTTCAGGAACCGCATTGGCTTCAGCCATGACGACGTCATTGGCGTCAGCGGTGATGTTGGTGGCCGCCTTAGGGTTGTTAACCTCCACTTCAGAAGCTGGAGGGTCGGACACGTTCTCCTTGAGAACAACATCTTGGTGGGACAGGGGTGTAGCAACTCTTTCAACTCTTGGGGCTTCTTCTTCATCGGCTGATGCAGCCGGAATTTCTTCAGCCATTTTGGCTTCGGACTCAGACACGTGCATTGTGGGAGTGACTTGGGGCCTTGGTCCTTTGCGAAGCCTGCGTAATGCGGGCGACGCTTGTGGAGATGGAGTGTGTTGGGCCTCGAAGTCATCATCATCTTGCACTGGTGGGGTAGCTTGCGGTTGGGGAGAGCTTGGAGTGTCTTGTCTCTGTGAGTGATCAGCCCACGATGCATCCTGAGCAGTTGGCGTCAGAGGACGACCAATGCTGATGAGTTCGCTATGCGTGAGCACAGGCGATGATACCAATTGGTGCTCTATCTGAGGAAGGACTTCATCATCTTCAACATTGTCGTGAGGACCAATGTCTTCAGCTGTGGTGGGGTCAACAACTGGATTAACTTCAGGATTTTCTTCAGCTTCAGGAGCCTCTGTGGAAGCAGGCTCATGAACTATCAGCTGGCGCTCATGATGTTCAGATGCAGGAAGAGCCACTGAGATTGGCTCGACATTAAGGGGCTCTGTGGGAGCAGCCCGATCTCTCTTCTTGGTTTTGCGTTTCTTGGTTGGAGGAGCATCATCAGTAGTGCCCTTGGTTTTGCGCTTTCTGGCTTCAGTTTTAGCAACCCTTGTTTTCTTCAGTTCTGAAGCCACTGTGGGGACCTTAGGCTTCGAGCCTGTCATACTGGCTGGGAAGACAATTGGATGTACTTCCTGCCTTGGTGCTTCGGGTTCTGCCACAGCTGGCTTCTTCTTCTTGGCCGCCATTCTGGGGTCGATTCCTGGTCGCCCCAAGGCCTTGCGCTTTTTAGCCTCATTGTATCCTTGGACACATTTAGCAGCAAGATCCTTCATGCGCTCACGAGAACCTTTGGCTTCTTCGCGTTTGGTTCGGAATGCTTCCTTAAGCTCATGCATCATGGTCTGAAAGTTCTGAATGTCTTCAACATTGAGCTTTGCCATGTGCTTCTTGAACTAAGCATTTTCATAATCAATCTTATGCTTCAGTTCAACAATATTCTGAGCTAGAGCCAGCTCAGTAGCAATGGCTCCATGGAAGGCGACGCTCAGGCCAATCGGAAGCTGAAGATCATCAAAGCTGACATTTGGGCTGTCAAACCACTCATCAATGAAGGTGTTGATGATTTCAACATCAAAGAGAGGGAGGTCATTGAAGATTTTTGCCTCTTGCTTGCTCTTGATCAACTGCTCAAGAGGATCATCACCAAGATCATTGTCGCTGGACAGATCAATGGCGTCATTGCGCAGAATGGCAGCAGCGGTCAGTGCTTGGCTAGTGGGTTGCAAGGGCATCTTCACTTTGAAGGGCTTGGAGATGCGTGATAAATCTTCAGACTACACACTGTGTTCAGGAGGTGTAGTGGCCAGAGGCTTCGCCCATGAGACCTTTGGTGCTGGGGCAGGCTTTGAAGCTTTAGGCTTCTTCAGCTTCTTTGGCTTTGGTGGTGCAGGTGCTTCGTCAGATTCAGCATCGTGTGCAGGTTGATCCACGACTGCCCCTTGAACCATAATATGAGTGATGAGACCTTCTAGGTTGTAGAAGGGCCCAACCAGATTGGGTTCAGCTTCTCGTGTGCCATCAGCACGTGGCGCAGAGGGGCCTGGGTTGAAGTCTAATCCCAATGACTTCTTGTTTTCCTTGGCAGAGTTCTATGCAAACTGATAGTTGCGCTTGAAGAGATTGTATTTGCGACACCATAACAGAGAGGATGGGTCGGCATTGGCAGGCTGAGGTCCACGAAGCATGCAGGGGTAAAAGCCTTGAGCAATAGCTTCGGACTATGATTTGGGCTGAAGACCTTTGTATATGATATCTCCCCAGGGGCCCTTGATGGCACTCTTCTCAGCATATTCGTCGGTGACGAATCTGTACTTGAACCATTCCTCTGCCCAATTTCTTCGAATCCATTGGATTCGGTTCTTGCGTTCTCCATAGGTTTCTTCTGGATCTGACTTGTATAGCTCATAGAGATCTGGTGGCAGGTCCTTAGTAGTGTTTCCACGGCGCTGTCTGCCTCCCTTCCTTGCAGATTTTTCTGATGCCATGAAGTTTAAACTGAAAGGCTTCAAAACTGTCAAAGTCTTCCGTCTACTGGTCAGACAAGAATTGGCTCCAGGAGAATTTATATGATGCTATAAGAATTCTGCAAATGAATGCAGACTATGAGAACCAAGGGATTCTCCCACGGACATGTACCTGTGACAGCATTAAGGTGCGAGGGAAGGGAAGAGGTCATATGCATTCTCAGAAGATTTTGAAGATAAATCAGTTTAGAAGACATTGAACTCATAGTGCGAAGACATTCACTCATAGATAGAGAGTTGGTTCCAGATTTGTACGAATCCATGAATAAGTACAAGTGAGGAATCTAACTACTTTGTGAAGCATAAGTGAACATACTAGGCATATTATGAGATGCAGTATGAAATAGATCCAACTTGTGTGAATAGAAGTTGCTTGTGGTAGAAAGTGATGAATCTATAGGATCAAAGGGGCCGTAAAAAGGAGGTTTTATTTACCACATGAAGAACTGCTAGATGGAGTGGGCGAGGAGGCTGAGCAGTTCGATCGTCCGTGCCCTAACTTGGCGACGGAGGACACCTACGGCAACGGCGGAAAAGACGATGTCCGCGGCCGGCGTGAAGACGACGTCGGTGAGGTTGCGGCAGCTAAGCGCTTCGTCGCCGACGTCGTCGAGGGCTAGCCGTGGCGCTAGGGTTTGTGCGAGAGTGGAAGAAGGGATAATGACTGTGGTGAGGCATGTATTTAAAGGGATAGGGATGGCACAATGTTATTACACAGGTTCCCCTGGCGATTCACATCTGAAGGACACGTGGCTATCATGCAACACATCGGAGGTTGTTCCATGTTCCCACACACGCCTGGATTGTCGGGTGGTCATTCCCACTTCTCCGGGTTTTAGGTGAAAAGGATTTGGCATTGAAAACGGATTAATGTTTGTCTCTGTGTCTTCCGCTGACAAGGATGCAGAGAAGACATTTTGACAGTGTCAATAGAATGCATATGATTTGGATAGATAGACTTAGGAAAGAAGCATAGATGGGTTAGGGTTCGATCACATTCACTTAGTTCAAAAGATTCAGCAAGAAGCCATAGCTATAAGTGAATGCTGTAGAGGACAGAAACCAAATCAGTACGTTGAAGATAAACAGGAGAACGTTTTAATCATTGAAGACAAACAAAATGCGAAGACTTTGCAAATATAACGCCATGAGATAGACACTTTAAAGGGAAGAATTTTCGTGGTGGCGTTACCCACCGTATAGGAAGTATTAGATCCAGACACGACGCACAATTATCGTGGCGCTCCGAAGTCAAATTCCACATTAATACATTCACACTCAGAATGTAAGTCTTCATTGATTGAAGATATACTTTACTTCGTGTGTTGCACATCTATGTCATCAACATGCTTAAGTGTTAGGATGTGTGCCTGATCACAGGGCATTTGAGGATTCCAAGATATTCAGCTCACACCGTAACTTACAAAACCTCTTCTCATCCAAGGGCTTGGTGAAGATATCTGCCAATTGCTCTTCAGTGTTGATGTGTATGATATCAATATCTTCCTTCATAACATGATCTCTGAGAAAGTGATGACGAATTTCAATGTGCTTTGTCTTCGAGTGCTGAACTGGGTTGTTGGCAATCTTGATGGCGCTTTTGTTCTTGCAGTAGAGTGGCACTTGCTTCAGATGGATGCCATAGTCTTTGAGTGTTTGCTTCATCCATAGAAGCTGAGCGCAGCAAGATCCAGCAGCAATGTATTCAGATTCAGCAGTGGAGAGAGATACACAGTTCTGCTTCTTTGAAGACCAACATACAAGTGATCGTCCCAGAAAATGACATGTGCCTGATGTAGACTTGCGATCCACCTTGTCACCAGCATAATCAGCATCCGAGAATCCAACTAGATCAAACTCTGAGCCCTTTGGATACCATAATCCTAGTGTTGGGGTGTGAGCCAAATATCTGAGAATTCGCTTCACAGCTAAGTGATGCCATTGCTTTGGTGCCGCTTGGAACCGGGCACACATGCAAACACTAAGCATGATATCTGGCCTAGATGCACATAAATAAAGCAAGGAACCAATCATGGAGCGGTATACCTTTTGATCGAACTCTTTACCATTGTCGTCGGGACCCAAATGATGTTTGGCTGGCATTGGCATCGTGTAGCCTTTGCAGTCTTGCATTCCAAATTTCTTCAGGCAATCTTTGAGGTATTTCTCTTGAGATATAAAGATGCCGTTGCATTGCTGACGTATTTGAAGAGCAAGGAAGAACTTCAGCTCACCCATCATGGACATCTGATATTGCTCTTGCATCATATATCCAAACTCTTCACTGTATTTCTGATTGGTGCAGCCGAAGATAATGTCATCCACATATATTTGGCACGCAAACAGTTCACCATCATATGTCTTCGTGAAGAGAGTGGGATCGAGGGAACTAGGTTTGAAGCCTTTGCTCTTCAGGAAGTCTTTGAGTGTGTCATACCAAGCCCGAGGGGCTTGTTTGAGGCCATACAGTGCCTTGTTGAGCTTGTACACCATGTCAGGATGTTTTGGATCTTTAAAGCTAGGCGGTTGTGCAACATACACTTCTTCTTCAATCTTGCCATTGAGAAAAGCGCTCTTCACATCCATTTGATACAGAAGAATGTTATGATGATTTGCATAGGCCAGCAGTATGCGTATGGCTTCAAGTCGAGCCACAGGAGCAAATGTTTCATTGAAGTCAATCCCTTCAACTTGAGTGTATCCTTGAGCAACGAGACGAGCTTTGTTTCTGACAACTTGACCATGCTCATCTTGCTTGTTGCGATATATCCATTTAGTGCCTATTATATTGTGCTTACGAGGAACAGGTCGCTTAACCAGTTCCCATACATTATTCAGCTCAAACTGTTGGAGCTCTTCTTGCATAGCTTGAATCCATTCAGGTTCCATGAAGGCTTCATTAACTTTCTTGGGTTCAGATATTGAGACGAATGCAAAGTGCCCACAGAAATTTGCTAGCTGTGTTGCATTGATGCTCTCAATTATTCTCTCAATCTGTACTTCATTTGCAACACGAGGATGAACAGGACGAAGATTTTGCTCTTGCTGATCATTGTCATCACTAGAAGGATTGTCTTCAGGCTGAGCATTGTGTAACACCCTCGATGCGACTATAGCTCCCACGTGTCGAGGCACGACTTAGAGACATAATCGCATTGAAGGCATATGTCGCAAGGTAGGCAATCTTCACAAACATCCCATGTAATATAATAATAAAAGGGGAGATAACATAGTTGGCTTACACTCGCCACGTCAATCAAGTACATAAATAACATTACATCATCCAAACACTCATGGCCCGACTACGGCGCCAAAATAAAAGAGAACCCAACATGCGACACGGTCCCAATCACCCCCAACTAGGCACCACTACTGATCATCGGGAAAGGAAACATAGTAACGTTGAGAGTCTTCGTCGAACTCCCACTTGAGCTCATACGTGTCTGCTGGAGCGGAATCATCAGGCCCTTCATCTGGTGTAATAGTAATCTGTGAGCCACAGGGACTCAGCAATCTCGCACCCTCGCCGATCAAGACTATTAAGGCTTAAAGGTATGACAGGGTAAAAATATTGTGGAGCTGCAAGCAAGCGACTAGCAAATATGGTGGCTAACTTATTCGAAAGAGAGCGAGAAGAGGAGGCAAAGCGCGAGCGAGAAACTAGAGAACAACCTGCGCAAACATTACTCCAACACCGTGTCCACTTCCCGGACTCCGCCGAGAAGAGGCCATCACGGTAACACACTCAGTTGATTCATTTTAATTAATTAAGGTTCAAGTTATCTACAACCGGACATTAACAAATTCCCATCTGCCCATAACCGCGGGCACGGCTTTCGAAAGTTCAATCCCTGCAGGGGAGTCCCAACTTAGCCCATGACAAGCTCTCACGGTCAACGAAGGAATAGACCTCCTCCCAAGACGTTCCGATCAGACTCGGTATCTCGGTAATTCAAGACACTTCGACAGGTTAAAACAAGACCAGCAACACCGCCCGAATGTGCCGACAAATCCGGATAGGAGCTGTACATATCTCTTTCTCAGGGCATACTCAGATGAGCCAAACGTCGGGTAGACCAGCCCAGAGTTGCCCCTAGTAGCCCCTGACATCGCTCGGTTGGACCAACACTCAGAGGAGCACTGGCCCGGGGGGGGGGTTTAAATAAGATGACCCTCGGGCTCCGGAAACCCAAGGGACAAAGAGGCTAGGTGGCAAATGGTAAGCCAATGTTGGGCATTGCTGGAAAAGCTTAATCAAGGCGAAATATCAAGAGGTTCCCATTATAACCCAACCGCCGTTAAGGAATGCAAAACTAGGGAACATAACACCGATATGACGGAAACTAGGGCGGCAAGAGTGGAACAAAACACTAGGCGAGAGGCCGAGCCTTCCACCCTTTACCAAGTATATAGATGCATTAAGATAACAAGATAAAATAATGATATCCCAACAAGTAAATAAATAATGTTGGAACAAGGAACGGCCTTCAATCTTCACCTGCAACTAGCAACGCTATAACAGGGGCTGAGCAAAGCGGTAACATATCCAATCAATGGTTTGCTAGGACATGGTGGGTTAGAGGTTTGACATGGCAATTTGGGAGGCTTGAAAACAAGTGGTAGGCATCATAGCAATGGCATAGCAAAAGAGCGAGCAAACTAGCATAGCAAAGATAGTAGTGATTTCGAGGGTATGATCATCTTGCCTACACAGTTGTCAGAGTTGACTGGATCCTCGAAAGAAAACTCAACGGGCTCCTCGTTAGCGAACTCATCTCCCGGCTCTACCCAAACAAGACAAACAAGCAACAAGGATACAATCAACCACGTGCAAACTCAAACAACGCAATGCAAAGATGGTATGCTATGCGGGATGCGATGCGGGATGCGAAATGCAAGATATGACAGAAAATGCATGAACCTGGGCTCAACATGGAAATCCAAGTGTGCCACTGTAAAGATGAGATGAAATCTCTTGAAAACGATATAAAGAACGTCGGAATCGGAGTTATGGTTTGGAAATGGCAAGCGATTCAAATATGACACGGGTCTGCGATTTACAGCAAGTAGCCATCTAAATGCAATGAGATGAACATGCTACAGCACCCAAACATGACAACAAAATACATGGCAGGGATGCACTCAAGATGCTTCACAAAAGTCTAGCACTGAGCTACGGCCAATTCATCCATTAACAGGTTCAAACAAGCATGGCAAAAATGCATATGACAAACAGATCTGGAATTTCAGATCATGTAGCACTCTTCGGAGCCACAAAACTACATGCTACAGGACCTGAACATGGCAAAGTAAAGCATGGCCTAGAGCTACTCAAAGAGCTTAACAAAAGTCCCTTAGTGACCTTGAGCCAAAAGGGATCAGAAAATACAATTGCAAGCATGTGAACATAGCAAAAACATAATCAGTTATCAGACTTTGTGAGAACTGACACATGCTGAAATATAACTCAAGTAGGCATGTTTACGAGCTCGATGCACCCACTACGATGCAAGTCATGGAAAGACAAGCATATACCCAACAAGAAGGCACAAAATGCAAGCTAGACATGGCAAGAACAATAGCATAGCATGCACGGATCAACTACAACATCATCGGCAAAATTGCAAACAAGTTGACAATATGCCCAGATTCACGGAGTAGCAAAAGTAGAGCTCGATTGGCTCAAGCTAGGGTGCTCCATAATTGCAAACAAAGACATGGATGGATAGAGCACTACAACATTAACAAAACATCCTTACTGATTAGCCTCAAAAGAGGCACGGATCACTAGGAAACAACATGAACATATGGCATCATGAGATAAATAGCTCAAGGACTTAGTGAATTTGCTAAGTCCCTGAAAACAAAATTAGCAAGTGCACCACTTTGCAAGCTTGCACTAGTCACCACACACATCACAAAAATACATGGGTTGCACCTCTGGAAAGATGACAAAACCCTTAACAAAACATATGTAGAGCATCAGGGCATATCATGCACACATTAATCATGGCAAAAATGACAAAAACCTAAACGGAGGAGCAGATCTGACAATTATCTCAAGTAGTCCTCTTCTAACAGCATTTAGGGCATCAAGATGAACTCAAATGAAAATGATGCAATGGAATGAAATGATGTACTCTCTGAGATGAACATTTTGATATGCTATATGCATGAATCGGAGCTATGGATGCAAAGTTACGGAGCCACGAACATGAGCATATGGATCTGTGATTTACGGGACTTAGGGAAAAAATCACCACCTAGGGTTTCACTGTTCACCGGATACGGATCTGGATCGCGGCACGCGGCCCGAGCATGGCCGGGGAAGACCTCGCCGGAGACGGGGCGACGGCGGCCGGAGTTGGACGGGGAGCCACGGCGGGGCGGATCCGGCCACGGGCTCGCCGGAGAGGCGGCGGGGCGAGGCCGGGCGAGGTGGCGGCGGCGGCCGGTGGGGCCTCGGGCAGCATGGGCGAGCGGGCACCGGTGAGGGGCGTGGAGAGGCGGCGGCGTGCGGCGGCCCGTGGTGGAGAGGCGGCGGCGGCTCGGTGGAGGACGAAGGCGGGCGGCGGCGCACGGAATGGGCCATCGGGGGCCGGCTTGGGCCCGGCGATCCTCAGCGGGAGCGGCAGGGCGCGGCGCCACGTGGTGCACGTTCACTGGCTCGGGGCGGCGGCGCAGCGTGTCCGGCGAGAAGCGGACATGTCCAGCGTGCGCGGGGTGAATTTAGGGTTGAGGGGAGAGGGGATCCGGGATATTTCGAGGGGGACCTATTTATAGGCATAGAGGGAGCTAGGATAGTCCAAATGAGGTGCGGTTTTCGGCCACGCGATCGTGATCGAACGCTCTAGATGATGGAGCAGAGTTAGGTGGGTTTTGGGCCAAATTTGAGGGGTGTTGGGCTGCAACAGACATGAGGCCTTTTCGGTCCCTCGGTTAACCGTTGGAGTATCAAACGAAGTCCAAATGGTATGAAACTTGACAGGCGGTCTACCGGTAGTAAACCAAGGCCGCTTGGCAAGTCTCGGTCCAATCCAGAAATGTTTAATCCCCACACACGAAAGAAAGCTAGAAATGACCACCGGAGGAGAACGAAGCGCCGGAATGCAAAACGGACAACAGGGAAAATGCTCGAATGCATGAGACGAACACATATGCAAATGCAATGCACATGATGACATGATATGAGATGCATGACAACGACAACAACACATGGAGACAAGGACCCGAACCCGAGAAAATAAATATAACTTAACGCCAAAACGGCAAGAGTGGAGTACAAATTGGGAAAGTTACATCCGGGGTGTTACAACACTCCACCACTACGAAAGGATCTCGTCCCGAGATCTAGGACTGAAAGAACGCCGGGTACTCAGAACGGAGGTGATCCTTGTGTTCCCAGGTAGCTTCATGGTCGGAATGGTGTGACCACTTGACTTTGAGAAATTTGATTGACTTGTTGCGAGTCTTGCGTTCAGTCTCTTCAAGAATAGCAACTGGGTGCTCACGATAAGAGAGATCTTCTTGGAGCTCAATGTCCTCGAAGTTGACGGTGCGGTCAGGAGTCTTGAAGCAGTTTCAAAGCTGAGAGACATGGAAGACATCATGAACATTTGCAAATTTTGACGGAAGCTCGAGTTGATAGGCGAGGTCGCCTCTCTTGCTGACAATCTTGAAAGGTCCCACGTATCTGGGGGCAAGCTTCCCTTTAATACCGAAGCGACGAGTACCTTTCATAGGAGAGACACGGAGGTAAACATGATCTCCGATCTCGAAAGCCAAATCACGGTGCTTACTATCATAGTAGCTCTTCTAACGGGATTGGGCTGCGTTGAGGTTATCACGAATGACTTTGCACATTTCTTCTGCTTCTGTGATTAAGTCATTACCCAACAGGTGACGTTCACCAGTTGCAGACCAGTTGAGAGGGGTACGGCACTTCCTGCCATACAGAATTTCAAAAGGGGCCTTGCCCGAACTTGCTTGAAAACTGTTGTTATAGGAGAATTCAGCATAAGGAAGACAATCCTCCCACTTCATGCCGAAGGAGATCACACAAGCCCTGAGCATATCTTCAAGAATCTGGTTGACACGCTCGACTTGACCGCTAGTTTGAGGATAGAAAGCTGTGCTGAAGTGGATGTTGGTGCCCATGGCCTTCTGAAAAGAATCCCAAAACTTGGAGGTAAAGATGCTGCCATGGTCTGAAGAGATCACTTGTGGAATACCGTGCAGAGAGACAATACGAGAGGTATAGAGTTCCGCCAATTGAGCTGCAGTGATCGACTCTTTGATAGGCAGAAAGTGAGCCACTTTGGTGAGTTTGTCGATGACAACGAATATAGCATCATTGCCACGCTTGGACTTTGGAAACCTAGTCACGAAGTCCATTTCAATGTGGTCAAACTTCCATTCTGGAATGGCAAGAGGTTGGAGGAGACCAGCTGGACTTTGGTGTTCTGCCTTCACTCTTCTGCAGACATCACATTCATTCACGAATTGAGCGATCTCGCGCTTTATTCGAGTCCACCAATAAGCCTGCTTAAGGTCCTGATACATCTTCGTGCTCCCAGGGTGGATGGAGAGGAGAGAATTGTGAGCCTCGTTCATGATCACTTTACGAAGTTCACCTTTGGGTACAACAATACGATCCTCGAAGAAGAGAGTGTCCTTGTCATCAAGGCGGTAGCACTTGTACTTGGACTGACTCTTGGCAATCCCAATCTTCACCTTTCTCACCATAGCATCAAGAAGCTGGTCTTGGCGAATCTGGTCTTCCAAGGTAGGAGAGACTAGAAGGTTGGCGAGGAAACCTTGAGGAACAACTTGCAGATTAAGTTTGCGGAAAGCTTCACAAAACTCGGGTTGATAAGGCTTGAGAATCAGACTGTTGCAGTAAGCTTTCCTGCTCAAAGCGTCAGCAATCACATTGGCCTTGCCTGGAGTACACTCGATACTCGGATTATACTCTTGAATCATTTCGACCCATTGAGTTTGCCTGAGGTTGAGATTAGGCTGAGTAAAGATGTACTTGAGACTCTTGTGATCAGTGAAAATGTCCACTTTTCTTCCCAATAGAAGATGTCTCCAAGTCAAAAGAGCATGCACAACTGCCGCCAACTCGAGATCATGATTGGGGTAGTTCTTCTCATTAGGCTTCAACTGGCGAGATGTATAAGCAACAACTTTCTTCTCTTGCATCAATACTGCGCCAAGACCTTGGAGAGAGGCATCACAAAAGACCTCGTACGGTTTGGATTCATCAGGCGGAGTCAGAACTGGAGTAGTGATCAATTTCTCTTTCAAAGTGTTGAAAGCAATGTCACACTCCGGAGACCAAACGTACTTGACGTGCTTCTGGAGAAGATTAGAGAGAGGCTTCGCGATCTTGGAAAAGTTTTCAACGAATCTTCAGCAATAGCTTGCGAGACCGAGGAAGCTACGGAGTTGCTTCACGTTCTGAGGAGGTTCCCAATTCACAATTGCAGACACCTTCTCAGGATTCACGGCAATGCCCTTGGCAGAGATGATATGACCAAGATAAAGAACCTCATCGAGCCAAAATTCACACTTGGAGAACTTGGCGTAGAACTGATGTTCCCTGAGCTTATCAAGAACCAAACGCAAGTGCTTGGCATGATCTTCCTTGTTCTTGGAGAAAACTAGAATGTCGTCGAGATAGACCAAAACGAAGTCATTGGTGTAGGCGTTGAAGATGAAGTTCATCATGCGAGAGAACGTCGGAGGAGCGTTGACGAGACCAAAAGACATGACAGTGTATTAATATGAACCAAAGCTTGTCCTGAAAGCCGTCTTGGGAATATCTTGCTCACGGATACGAATCTGATGATAACCCATACGAAGATCAAGCTTAGAGAATACTTGGGCACCTTTGAGTTGTTCGAACAGCTCGTTGATGTTGGGAAGTGGGTATTTGTTCTTGATGGTCTTCTTGTTCACTGGACGGTAATCAACACAAAGTCGGTCCGTTCCATCCTTCTTCTTCACAAAAAGAACACCACAACCCCATGGAGAAGAACTAGGCCGGATGAGACCCATTTTCTCTTGAATATCGAGTTGCTTCTTCAGCTCCTTCAACTCTTCAGGTCCGAGCTTGTAAGGATGTTTGCACACAGGTTCCGTGTCGGGCTCAAGATCAATAACGAATTCAACTGGCCGGTGCGGAGGCATTCCTGGAAGCTCTTCTGGAAAGACGTCTTGATATTCGCAAACGACTGGAATTTGCGAGATGGCATCCAATTCACCCTTCTCATTGAGAGAAAACAGACAAATTGTATTATCACGAGCGGCAAAGACAATTACATCCTTAGACGAATGAGTCAATTGAATCTGCCTGGCTGCACAATCAAGATGTGGCTTGTGCTTAGAAAGCCAATCCATTCCGAGAATAAGATCAATATCCGAGTTATCAAGAACAATTGGGGAAGAAAGGAACTTTTAGTCACCCAAAGTGATAGAGATGTCGGGAGCAACCAAACTAGAAGTCAAAAGCTTGCCGGGAGAAACAACTTGCATGACTTTGGGCATGATCTCAGTCTCAACATTGTGCTTCGATGCAAAAGGGCATGACAAAAAGGAATGCGATGCACCAGTGTCAAAAAGAACTTTTGCAGGAACATCGTTAACAGGAAGGTTACCCATGATGACATCTGACGAGTCCTCTGCCTGAGCTGCATTCATCAAATTGACCTTGGCATGCTTGGGGTTATGCTTGACCACAGCTGTACTTGCCGATCTGACAGGAGGAGGAAGACGCCTCTGGTTGAAACACTTGTTGGCATAGTGACCCTTCTGTTGGCACTTGTTGCACGTGACCTCTGAAAGCGGACGGTGATACGGAGCACTCGATCTTGGAGCTTGAGACGAAGTCTTGTTCTGAAAGCCAGGGTTGGGTGGGTGGGAAGAACCACTGCCACCTTAGCTCTTCTGCTGATACGGCTGACAGAACGGAGGAGGAGGAAGCCAATACTTCTGCTGCTTGGCCACTTGAGTAGAGGAAGAAGGAGTAACATCTCTGGCTCGCTTCTTGGAAGCATCACACGTCAATTGAGCAGCCTCTTGCTTCAGTGCCATGTTGTAGAACTCATCGTATCTCAAGGGCTCGAAGAGAACAAGAGCTAGCTGAATTTCTTCTCTGAGACCACCCCTAAACTGATATATCATGCTCTTCTCATCAGGGACGTCCTGCTTGGCAAAGCGGGCGAGCTTCTGGAACAACTTGTTGTAGTCATAGACAGACAAAGAGCCTTGCTTCAGATTGAGGAATTCCTCACGCTTACTTTCAACCACGCTCTTTGGAATATGATGAGCTCGGAAATCTCGACGGAAATCATCCCAAGTGATAACACGTCCACCTCGAGAATCCTTGTATTGCTGGAACCATTCTGCAGCTTGATCTATGAGTTGGAAGGAAGCGAACTTAACAAAGTCCTCAGGCCTGACGTTACTGCACTCGAAATGCTTGCACAGATCCACAAGCCAATCGTCAGCATCGGTTGCCTCAACACAATTGCTGAAAGTCTTTGGCCCGTTAGCAAGGAACTGGTTGAGTGTAGCAAAGTGATTCTGATTGCTTCCTTGATTCCCTTGGTTGCCTTGATTGCGCTCTTGGAGAATTTTCATGATCAACTGTGTGTTTGCATTGGTTGCGGCCATCACAGCTTGCCATGCCTTCGGAGGAGGTGGAGGTGGTGGCGGATCAGGATTCGGAGTCGTGCGCGTTGGAGGAGCCATCCTGAAGAGGTTGACCACCATTAGCACATTGATAGACAAATATTGAAGCTGAATCCAACGGAATGAAAATTGCAACATATAGTCTTCACATCCGAACAAAATGAACGAATGCATTCCTCTTGAAATGGTCACATATCCATAAATTGAGAAGTCACGTAGAATTAAGGTAGAGAAATAAATCAACAAGGTATGGATCAAGAACGAATAATCGGTAAGAAATCCCACTCTCAAACCAATATCCGTGGAAGAAGAACTAGAGCTACTAGAATTACCACCTACGAAACTCCCGAACCTTTCCGGTTATGCAATCAGGTGTTGGGGATACAGGGGAAGCATAATATCTCACCCTAGCAAATCCTACATCCAGCTGTATCCATCCTTTAACACATAACCAAGAAACCTTCGGAAACCATCTACCTCAACCTTCGAAAAGCATCCATTATACAAGTTATGGCGATACTCCCGAACTCCCGCCCCAGTACTGGGTGGCGTCGAGGTTATCTCACCAACGAACTGCATAAAAGAGATTTTCGATGTCGGCGTACTAAACTCAGGTATTCAAGAACTGCAACGATAAAATTATGATGACAACACCTCAGAGCTCAACTCCCCGGGACACTTCCACTAAACCCCTGACAGGAGGCACCAAGACAATCTTCTCATCATAAAACCATCGGAACGATTCCAAGATACCCGCGTGATCCTAAATTTTTTTTAGTGAAATTTGAGAAGAGAAGAGTCAAAATTCTACATCAGGATGCCTTACCAGAGCGATGTGGAGACTGGGAAGTAAAAAGAATTCCTAAACTCTCCGATATATAATTCCTAAATGACTCAAAACATTTTTCTAGACACAACTCGGCCGCTAATAACGATCAAGCAATGGGGCTCCTAAGGTCGGGGAAGGCTCTGATTACCAACTTGTAACACCCTCGATGCGACTATAGCTCCAACGTGTCGAGGCACGACTTAGAGACATAATCGCATTGAAGGCATATGTCGCAAGGTAGGCAATCTTCACAAACATCCCATGTAATATAATAATAAAAGGGGAGATAACATAGTTGGCTTACACTCGCCACGTCAATCAAGTACATAAATAACATTACATCATCCAAACACTCATGGCCCGACTACGGCGCCAAAATAAAAGAGAACCCAACATGCGACACGGTCCCAATCACCCCCAACTAGGCACCACTACTGATCATCGGGAAAGGAAACATAGTAACGTTGAGAGTCTTCGTCGAACTCCCACTTGAGCTCATACGTGTCTGCTGGAGCGGAATCATCAGGCCCTTCATCTGGTGTAATAGTAATCTGTGAGCCACAGGGACTCAGCAATCTCGCACCCTCGCGATCAAGACTATTTAAGCTTAAAGGTATGACAGGGTAAAAATATGTGGAGCTGCAGCAAGCGACTAGCAAATATGGTGGCTAACTTATTCGCAAAAGAGAGCGAGAAGAGGAGGCAAAGCGCGAGCGAGAAACTAGAGAACAACCTACGCAAACATTACTCCAACACCGTGTCCACTTCCCGGACTCCGCCGAGAAGAGGCCATCACGGTAACACACTCAGTTGATTCATTTTAATTAAATTAAGGTTCAAGTTATCTACAACTAGACATTAACAAATTCCCATCTGCCCATAACCGCAGGCACGGCTTTCGAAAGTTCAAATCCCTGCAGGGGAGTCCCAACTTAGCCCATGACAAGCTCTCACGGTCAACGAAGGAATAGACCTCCTCCCAAGACATTCCGATTAGACTCGGTATCTCGGTAATTCAAGACACATCGACAGGTTAAAACAAGACCAGCAACACCGCTCGAATGTGCCGACAAATCCCGATAGGAGCTGCAAATATCTTGTTCTCAGGGCACACTCAGATGAGACATCCTACGAGTAAAACCAACCCTCAAGTTGCCCCGAGGTGGCCCTGCAGTCTACTCGGTCGGACCAACACTCAGAGGAGCACTGGCCCGGGGGGGGGGTTTAAATAAGATGACCCTCGGGCTCCGGAAACCCAAGGGACAAAGAGGCTAGGTGGCAAATGGTAAGACCAATGTTGGGCATTGCTGGAAAAGCTTTAATCAAGGCGAAATATCAAGAGGTTCCCATTATAACCCAACCGCGTAAGGAATGCAAAATCCGGGAACATAACACCGATATGACGGAAACTAGGGCGGCAAGAGTGGAACAAAACACTAGGCGAGAGGCCGAGCCTTCCACCCTTTACCAAGTATATAGATGCATTAAGATAACAAGATAAAATAATGATATCCCAACAAGTAAATAAATAATGTTGGAACAAGGAACGGCCTTCAATCTTCACCTGCAACTAGCAACGCTATAACAGGGGCTGAGCAAAGCGGTAACATAGCCAATCAATGGTTTGCTAGGACATGGTGGGTTAGAGGTTTGACATGGCAATTTGGGAGGCTTGAAAACAAGTGGTAGGCATCATAGCAATGGCATAGCAAAAGAGCGAGCAAACTAGCATAGCAAAGATAGTAGTGATTTCGAGGGTATGATCATCTTGCTTGCACAGTTGTCAGAGTTGACTGGATCCTCGAAAGAAAACTCAACGGGCTCCTCGTTAGCGAACTCATCTCCCGGCTCTACCCAAACAAGACAAACAAGCAACAAGGATACAATCAACCACGTGCAAACTCAAACAACGCAATGCAAAGATGGTATGCTATGCGGGATGCGATGCGGGATGCGAAATGCAAGATATGACAGAAAATGCATGAACCTGGGCTCAACATGGAAATCCAAGTGTGCCACTGTAAAGATGAGATGAAATCTCTTGAAAACGATATAAAGAACGCCGGAATCGGAGTTACGGTTTGGAAATGGCAAGCGATTCAAATATGACACGGGTCTGCGATTTACAGCAAGTAGCCATCTAAATGCAATGAGATGAACATGCTACAGCACCCAAACATGACAACAAAATACATGGCAGGGATGCACTCAAGATGCTTCACAAAAGTCTAGCACTGAGCTACGGCCAATTCATCCATTAACAGGTTCAAACAAGCATGGCAAAAATGCATATGACAAACATATCTCGGACTTAGTGAAATCAACACTTGTCTGGAATTTCAGATCATGTAGCACTCTTCGGAGCCACAAAACTACATGCTACAGGACCTGAACATGGCAAAGTAAAGCATGGCCTGGAGCTACTCAAAGAGCTTAACAAAAGTCCCTTAGTGACCTTGAGCCAAAAGGGATCAGAAAATACAATTGCAAGCATGTGAACATAGCAAAAACATAATCAGTTATCAGACTTTGTGAGAACTGACACATGCTGAAATATAACTCAAGTAGGCATGTTTACGAGCTCGATGCACTCACTACGATGCAAGTCATGGAAAGACAAGCATATACCCAACAAGAAGGCACAAAATGCAAGCTAGACATGGCAAGAACAATAGCATAGCATGCACGGATCAACTACAACATCATCGGCAAAATTGCAAACAAGTTGACAATATGCCCAGATTCACGGAGTAGCAAAAGTAGAGCTCGATTGGCTCAAGCTAGGGTGCTCCATAATTGCAAACAAAGACATGGATGGATAGAGCACTACAACATTAACAAAACATCCTTACTGATTAGCCTCAAAAGAGGCACGGATCACTAGGAAACAACATGAACATATGGCATCATGAGATAAA